>NC_029778.3:77241227-77363325 GCF_000817695.3 Arachis duranensis | reverse complement strand
TTGATCATATTTTTAATTCGGGAATAAAAACTCTAATATTTTTATCATAGTAGGAACTTAATTAAAAAAGTTAAAATTATTTAGGAATAAAATAAAAAAATAAAAATTTAATTACAAATTTAATAAAATTATAAAAATTAATAGACCAATTAAACTTATTATTTATTAATCAATTATTCTAACAATTATTTAAAAATATAAAATAAAATAAACAATAATTAAAAAATACAAAATAAAATAATTTTGAATTTTTTGGGGTTGAGATTTTATTATCTTCCAAAAATTTTTGTTTTGCAACATATATAGTTAAACACCACCCTAAAAATAACAATAACAATAACACTAAGCAAGGTTTAAAGGAGATCAATGACACCTACACAAATAAACAGAGGAAGAACATAAAAATGTATAAACATAGTGTAATAAAATTGATGCTAAAATAACATTACCTTATGGAATAACTACTTATTTAAACCCTGTTTACTATACATAGCCTATTAGTATGTATAAAAAAGTAAAAATCATAGGAAGCAGTTGTTGAAAATTCGATACTTAAAAATAATGCATAACTTGAATGTTTTTTCCCCTGTCAATAAGGTAGAAATTCGATACTTTACAAAATCAAACAATCATGAATTTGGGTAAACGGTCGATTTTGTCCTTGAAAATCGTTATCTAAGTTAGACTTCTAAAAATTTTTTCAATTAAGTTCATATTTTAAATATTTTAAATTAGTCATTTACTCATTTTAGTCTTTTCGTTACTTTTGTTATTAATGGTGTCAAAATTTATTAATGTAATATGTTAAATAATATCACAATATACATTTAGTAATCCTAATTGACTATTAACATGATAAATTTATAAGAGAGTAAAGTATCATTTTTGTCCTCAACATTTGGAGTAAGTCCCAAAGTTGTCCATGACATTTCAATCGTTCTATTTAAGTCCCTAACGTTTTAAAATTAGCTCAATGTTATGTTATTCTACTGTTAGGATCCATTAACAGAATTGATGGCGAGACAAAATTAAGACGATTTTAAAACGTTAGGAACTTAAATAGAACGAAAACGTTGGAGACAAAAACGATACATAGAAATAAATTTTAATTTTATCATTTAATAATATCAATTTTTTACTGTATATAATATTTAATTATTTTTCAATCATATCTAAGTAAATTACACTTAGTCACACTACTTTTGTTCTAAATATTTTTTTATATTTTTATATTAACTTATAACTTTAAGTGTAAAATTATAAAAAAAATAAATTTATCTAGAATAAAAGTAATATGATTAAGTGTAATTTATTTAGATATAATTAAAAAATAATTGAATATTATGTACATTAAAAAACTGATATTATTGAAGGATAAAACTAAAATTTATTTCTATGTATCGTTTTTGTCCCAACGTTTTTATCCTATTTAAGTCCGTAACGTTTCAAAATCGTCTCATCTCGCCGTCAATTCTGTTAACAGATCCCTAACGGCAGGATAACAATAAGTCAATTTTGAAACGTTAGGGACTTAAATAAGACGATTGAAACGTTAAGAATAACTTTGGGACTTACCAAACGTTGGGAACAAAAACGATACTTTACTCTTATAAAATTAGATCAAATTAAAACTTAATTAAAAGAAAAACCTGAGGCATTGGATTTCTCAATTTAAAATTTATTTGATCTAATTTTATAAATTTATTATATTAATAACTAATTAAGATTATTAAATATATATTGTGTATCACTTAACTTGTCACTTCAACAAATTTTGATATCTTTAACAATAGAAATAAATAAAATACTAAAATGACTAATTTAAAATTTAGAAAGATAAATTTAATTAATTAAAAAATTGAAAATTAATCTAAAAAATGAGTGATATTTCTAACCCTTTATTCCATGAATTTTAAAGAGCAAATTAATCTGAGTATTCGTACGGCTACTGTAGTGAGCATTCAATTCAATTCCAAGCATGAACGAATTGAAAAGAAAGGGAGGGGGGTACCTTTCTTGGCCAGCAGTGTCCCAAATCTGAGCCTTGAGGACCTTATTATCATCGACGGTGATGGTTCTGGTGGCGAATTCAACGCCGATGGTGGACTTGGATTCGAGGTTGAACTCGTTGCGGGTGAAGCGGGAGAGGAGGTTGGATTTTCCGACGCCAGAGTCACCGATGAGAACCAGCTTGAATAGGTAGTCATAGTCATCGTCCCCTCTATTGTATGACGCCATGTAAGAGAGAGAGAGAGAGAGAGAGAGGTGTTTTCGGTGGGGATGAAGAGTGAGTGAATCTAAAAATATTTTAAGGAATGTATTTTGTGTGTTTTGATTTTTGAAGTTGGGGTCTTCGCAAATCACAAATATTCATGTCGTGGTCGTGTCTACTGTCTGTCTGTCTCATCTCTTCTTGTGAAATGTGATGCCACTTTTTTTTGGTAGGTTTTTAAAATCGCACGCTTTATTCCTTACTCCTTCGGATATTAAAATTCATAAAATAATTTTTAATATTTATTTTTGTTAGATAATATAAGATAAACTATTAAAATATACTGAAATAATTTTATTATTGATAAAAATACACTTAAATTTTATAAGAATATTTAAATAACTATTTAAAAAATACACAAAAAATGGATAAAAATTGATCTTAATATTTTTTATTTTTTAAAAGTATTATTGATTGTTGACAAAAAAAATCACAAAAAATATATATTTGGCAAAAAATTATCAAATTGTAAAGATAAAAATATCTTATTTTTTTCATCATATTTACAAAAAATTGCATCAAAATTCAATTTTTAAAATATTTTTTGAGAATACATATTTAATATTGAGTATTTTTGTCATGTTTTAAAATTATTTGAAAACATTTTTATCGATAACAAAATTCAAGTGCATTTTTGTCAGCGATAAAATTATTCGAATGTATTTTTTATGGTTTACCTATAATATAAATTTTTTTGTTAGTTATTAACGTATATGTTAACACAAAATGTTAATTTGCACACATAATTATTAAGTGTCTATATGCTCGAACTTTAATTTGAACTAACAAATCAGCCTCTAAAGTGGGAGTTAAATCTTAATTTGGCCTCTAAAATTTAACCTGATATTCAAAATGACCCCCACAATTTTGTTGGTCTCAATTAGAACTCTCAAATTTACAATTGTGACTCCAACTTGTCCCTGCGATCATCTCTGTCACCAGAAGGCTGATTTGATATAATTGCATGATATGGTGGACACTACTTAAACGACGGCGCATTGGTTTCACGCCCAAATTCTTTGGAAAACACGTCGTTTCAGTTTTGTGTGTGTTAAAACTCTATTTCTTTCCACTACGACGATTATAAGTTGCCAAACATCAAGACAACCTTACACTACGTGGTTTCCAAAGGATTTGGGCGCGAAACCAATACGCCGTCGTTTAAGTAGTGTCCACCGTGTCATACAATTGCACCAAAGCAGCATTCTAGTGACGGAGATGATGGTAGGGGCAAGTTGGAGCCACAATTGTAAATTTGGGGGTTTTAATTGAGGCCAACAAAATTGTGGGAATCATTCTGCATCGACCAAATTTTAAGAGACAAATTGAGATTTAACTCCTAAAGTAAAATATAAAACAATCTCTGAAGAGTTTATAAAATCTCAAAACAGTTTTTAAAAATTTTTTAAATTTTAAAATAGTCATTCTGAATATTTTTAATTTTTTAAAATAAATTTAGAAAAACACATAAGTTAAAAAAATATATATTTTATTGACATAATTGTTAAATATAATAATACAAACAACTTTAACTGTAAGTCTATTATATTACAACAAGTGAATCCTAAATTTTTTTAAAAAATATGAACATAATACTTGAATTTGTTATGACATTTTTTTTCAAGTGTTGTATAGTATTAAAAATTTTACATTGCGATTTTGCAAATAATTCATATTGACATTATGGTTAACCAAAACTTATAAATTTGACTTCAAAGATAACTTAATTCATATTGTACATAAATTTCTAAGTGTTGTCTTCGTAAATATTTGCACAAATATTTTCAATTGTTTATATAAAAATTTTTTCGGTAAATGGAACTTTTTTCATGTTCTTTTTCAAACAACACTAGTTTATTTTTTGTATCATTAAATAATAATCATGGAAATAATACTTATAAATTAAATTAAATTAATATATTGTACAAATACATAAAAAAACTTTTGTATATATAAATAATTAAATTTGAGATAAATAGAAAAAAAATTTAGAAACTAAAATTTATTAATTTAGAAATAATTATATATTCAAAGAAACTGTTTTAGAATTTTTAAAATTTTTTTAGGAATGTTTTGAGATTTTTTAAAATTTTTAAAAATTGTTTTGTCTTTCACTTTAAAGATTGATTTGTCCAATTCGCATACGTAAATATTTAATAATGGTCATTTATACGAGTTAATGTTCCACGTCAATAATCACTATTAATGAATAAAAAAAATTGTATTGTCTAATATAAATAAACATCGGAGACTATTTTATGTATTTTGAATTTTAAAAAATTAAAGCATTTAATTTTAAAAATCACAAAAATTAATTTAGGTAATTATTCTTAAAAGAAATATCCAAACTTATTTAGAGTAAATATTGTTAGCAAAAAGAATAATTTTCTGGTGTTTATAATTTTTTATAGTATTAAGTTTATAATCTAATTTAAAAAGACTCGAGAGGTATTGATGAGCTTTTCTGTTAAAGTCTTTTGTTCACCTCTAACTCAAATAAGGTAAATGATATGGTATTTTTAATATTGTGTCTAATTTACTATAAAAAATGAATAATATTTAATAAATTTTAAATTTTTTATTTTAAATATTTTATTTTTTTCTAACAAGCCACATTATTTCCTTTTTTTTTTAACTTTTTGTCCTCAAGAGAGATTCTAGATTTTTTTTCTTTTGCTTTAGGTTTTTTTTAATTATTTTTTTATTGATTTTCAATATTAGCTAAGAATTAATTTGTTACGAATGTAAGAGTTAATCATTCTATCAAAAGTTGATTTCCGGAATTTTTTACCCTTATTTATATATACGAGTGAGCTAATTATTTAACTAATTCAAATTGATTTTATTTGCTCTATTTTATATCTTCTGGTAAATTTCTTCTTTTGTTATTCGTAATAATGTTGCTTTGTAAGAAAGTAAAGTATTTTCTTTACCTTTTTAACTTTTAAGCACGTCAAGAGATTGAAAATGTTGTGTGTTAAATTGATATAACATTGTATTTTTATTTTCAATAGTAATAACAAATATCTTCTAGAACATTCTCGTATTATGTTCAAGATGATGTACAAAATTATTAACTGTTATCGTAAAATTCTAAATATACTCTATAGTCCATAATTATGAGGCGAGCTTTTTGACAAAGTACTCTGTTCTCTCACCCTTGGTGTCTTCTTGCTTGCATTTATATTTACTTAAAATAAAAAAAAATGATCAATGCATTATAAAAATAGTTGTTAAAATTAGATTAGATTCACTAGTTGAATCGAGTAACTAATAAATTAGATCCTAAATCAATTCGGTCCAATATTTTGACAATTAAAAAAAAAATAGTCAAAACCAATCTAAATTTAAGTTGGATGACTCCCATCATCGAATACCTTAAATTTGATATCCTCTCTTAAAAAAAAAGACAAGATTTATAAGAGATATACAGAATTAGACTATGGTCCACAACATACTCTATAAAAGAGGAATCTCCACACCCTTGTTATAGTGTATTCCAACCTCATCAACATAAGAGATCCTACAAGAAATTCATAGCAGCATCTGCAAAAATCACCTAGGAGCTAGATCACTAGCTAAGAAGGTCTTACGAGACTTTTACTGGCCGACCTTGTAAAAAGAAGTAACTGACTTTGTCAAAATATGCCAGCTTTGCCAAAAAATGCTAATTTTCATATAGCACCACTCGAAGAGCTCATTAGCATTAACCTCACCTTGACCATTCGTAAAATGAGACTTAGATCTCCTCGGACCATTTTTTAAGCACCTGAACAAATAAAGTATCTCATAGTCGGGGTGGATTACTTCACTATGTGGATCGAGGCAGAGCTTCTGGCAATCATCACAGCTCAAAGAAGTCAGAAATTTCTCTACAAGAAAATTGTTAACCGGTTTGGTGTTTCATACTCCATCACTGCAGATAATGATACCCAATTTACAGACTTAATATTTAGAAGTCTGGTGGCAAGCCTCAAGATTAAGCATCAGTTCACGTCAATAGAGCACCCTCAAGCCTACGGACAAGCAGAAGATTACAATATGCAAAAGGTGCATGGGCCAAAGAGTTTTTCCAAGTCTTGTGGACATATCGGACAACTCCTCATTCAACAGCAGGGAAATTCCCGTTCCGATTTGCTTATGACATAGAAGTCATGATTCCCATACAAGTCAACTTTAACTCAAAAGGAAGAACTCGACCTCCTTCCAGAAATTCGAGAACAAGCTCAGCTAAGGGAGGAGGCATTAAAGCAAAGAACGACAGCGAGATACAACAAGAAAGTCATCAGAAGAAACTTCACCATAAATGATCTCATACTAATCTGAAATGACATCGAAGTACAGAGGTCGAGCGAAAAAAAGTTGGCTGCAAATTAGAAAAGATCTTACAAGATCATTGAAGTCTTAGAAAAAAGGTTACTTCAAAGTGTTTGACCTGCAAGGGAAAGAACTCCCAAAATCGTGGCACGCAACCTGAAAAGGTACTATAGCTAGAAGCGAACCTTGTTCCCTGATGTACTCTTTTTTCCGACTTCATAACTTTTCTTGAAAGGAGTTTTAACGAGGCATCTCAACAAAGGCTAGGAGTTAAATATAAAACTCTTAGTAGCAAGAATTACTTGTATCATTTCTTATTAATGTTAATCTATTCTTCATTCTATTGATTGTTTTACCAAAACACACTAATTTAAGCTTGAAAAGGCACGAAAATCATTGCCCGACCTAAACGGTCGACAAGATGAAGTGACGAAGTCCACATTAGTGTAAGAAATTATATAAGCATATCGTAGGCTAACCTTATTAAAACCACTTATAAATAGTCGGTAAAAAGATGCGAGTCTAAAATGAATCGTAGAAGTAACTTGATAAAACTGACTACTCAAAGACAGTTTCTAAACAAAATTCCCGACCAGGGGATGAATGATCTCAAAACAAAGTTTTCGACCTTCGTTGATCGACACCCCTTAAAAATCTCATAAAATAACTTTAAAAAAATAAAAGTTCAAACAGAGCTATCACAATAAAGAATTCCAACATAATTACTCATGAAAAACTCATCTGACATGAGCAAAAAGTCTAAAACTTAGAAAAACATTCACCAATCCGAAGATGAATGTCATTATTTGTCAACAAAATAAAGAAGAAGCTACGATATTTCAAAAGTCCCAAAAAAGGTAGAATCCATCAAGAAAGTATTCAAAAAGGCATCCAAACTATGCTATTACAAAATAAAAATTGTTTATAGGACTCACAAGTAGGGCCGCCAAATATTCGAATATGAAGTCAAAAGGGAGGAGCTTATTCATCAAGGGTCATGTTGAAACCCTCTTCAGGTTGCACCACTAAAATCGGGATAGCATCTTCAGGCCGGGTCAGGGAGGACAGTAGCTCGTCTTCCAACCGAATCAGGAAGCTTTGAGAAGTTCCCTCAACTCGGGCACCTGACGTCTTTGGGTCCTCAGAAGGGATGTCATCATCTGGGAAAGGGACGGTTTTCCCATCTACTACGACCATCTCGGGATCAATCAAAGAGAGGTCGGCCTCAGGAGCAATAACATAGAATTGAGCCTTCAAGTTCTCGGCCATCTCGTCCATGCCTTGAGAGACAGATTCCTCCATATTAGCATACCTCTCCTTCAGTCTGGAGACCTCATCTACCAAATCTAACTTCTTCCCAAAGACTTGAGTACAACTCTTCTCAACCTTTTTTTAGGCCTTCGCCATAACACAGGCAGCTTAAGCTTGCTTCACCCTCTCTTGAAGCTTTGCAAGGTCGGTCATTAAATTCTCCCTCTCCTTCTCCCACTGTTGCTTATCCTCCCACAACGATGCGACCTCGGCCTTCTTATCAGTCAAAATCCACCGAGTGATACCAAGGGGAGTCTTCTCAAGCTCTTTTAACAAAGCAGAACAAATCTCAGCATCCCCGAGCCAATACTTGAAGGTGAATTTTTATGCAAATATCATCCATGCCAATAAAGCTAAGAGAAAGGATGTGTTTGCACAAAAAGCCACGGCATCAAATCCTTGTGAGTATACTCCAATGGACTCTTTTTCAAAAGTCTTGCACTTTTTGGGGTTTGGCTTAGAGAATGGGGACTAGTTTGAATAGGAGGAGAAGGAGCAGGGTTAGAGATCACCTTGGCTGAGAAAAAGGGACCCGAGTCCGATCTGAGGGAAGAGGAGAGCTCGCACCGACTTTTTGGATTCATTTAACTGGATAACTCGGGCAGCAACATTCTTTTTCGCCTGACTAAGAGGTTTTAGAGCACTCATTCCACTAGTCATCCTAGCTGCAAAAACAAGACAACAAAGTTGGGTTTAGTAAGCATAGTCAAAGACAACAAGATAATGTTCTTAAAATATAAATAAATGCTACTTTGCTCAGTCCGAACCTAGCTCGGCTTCCCTATTAAAAACTTCTTGGTATCAAGATTAAGAGCTCAGTGCCAACATTCCTGAAAAAGGTCAACCATACACCCCTCTACCTCGTGTAAGTCATCAAGGCTATGTTTTACAATAGAAGGGACTTCCTCCCAGTATAGAGAAAAAAGGGGTTCATCTCTCTCGTTCAAGAAAAAAGGTCGGACACCCTCAACAGATTGTATTTTGAAAAAAAAAATTCTTGAAATTGTAAAAAGCCTTCCTTTTTTGAACATCTCGAAAGGATATCTAACCCTGTTTCTTGGAGCTAAATGGCTTAGTAAGTTGAAAGAGATAAAAGAACACTTTAGAAGATACAGGTAGTTTAAGCTCTTGGTAAATCAATTAGTAATTTTTCAAAAATCTCCAAGAATTATGATGGAGTTGAGAGGGAGCAACATTACAAAGCTAAAGAGTCTCAGACTCAAAGTCGAAAAAACGGATACTCACCCCCACCAGCCTAGTAAAAAAGCATTCATATATGTAGAAAAAATGATGCTTCAACTTGTCAAGTCGGGAAAAATAGATCCTCTCCTCAGGATCAACAACTACAATTTCATATTTATTCTCATCCTCCTAACCTCTACACAACCTATGTTGCCTACGGAAAGAACTGTAATATCTACCTAGTCTAGGTCAGACAGAACTTTAGAAGACATGTTGAGTATTATTGAACGAGACATAAAGCTACACCTACAATAACAAAAAGAAAATGATCACAACAAGTCGGAAATTCGGGAATAGCAACATAAGCATTCAAACAAATTCGCAAAAGATTGGATCGTCTTCAACAACGTAAAAAGAACTCCAAAGTTCTTAAACCCTTTCAAAAAACAACCAAGCATACAACACTACAACCAGATTGAAATGGCACTGTTATCAGAAGCGAAAAACGGCACCATTTGGGGCACAAAGCAACACCCCACATTTAACACAAATTCACAGCAAAGAAATAAAATTCTTTGAGAAAAGAAAAAGAATGCAGAATCACCACATAACCATTGCTATCTCTTTACACAAATGTCGAAAACAATGGTGGCAGAAGCACATTATCCCGTAAACATACAAGGGTGTACAAAACAAAACAAAAGAGGGAAGGCCAACCTTGATTGAACGAGAATCGAAAGAACACAGGAAGCAGCAAAACACACGAACATTCCAAACTTCTTAAGAAATC
This sequence comes from Arachis duranensis, assembly GCF_000817695.3. NCBI lineage: Eukaryota > Viridiplantae > Streptophyta > Magnoliopsida > Fabales > Fabaceae > Arachis > Arachis duranensis. The sequence continues at coordinate 77,353,453 of NC_029778.3, read as the reverse complement.
TCGAGCGAAGATGAAAGTAGAATTTCAAGATGAAAAAATCTTGAGAGAACGATTGCAACGAAGAAGACAAAAAGCTTTGAGAGAGAAATGAAAGTACAAACAGTGTAGAAGAAGGAAAAAAGAAGAGAAAATGAGTAGAATATTTATAAGACCCAAGGAGCAAAATAGTAAATCCACCCCCTTATTAATGGCGTGCACGGTTATCAAAGTAATCGCAGAGAAACGTGTGAAATGATTATGAAAAGATACACTTCAGATTTATCAAAATACGTTGAGTACCCGACCTAGCTCCCATAAAGATGGGTTACCCGACATGTCTAGCTGGTATCACTAAAAAAAAGGATCTACACTTATATGCTTGACTCCGACCTAATAAAGCTCGGTCTCAAGTAGAGACATCGTTCATACCCTGACCCATAACATAACCAGGCCCAAAACAAATAAAGTTCAATAAAAAAATATTACCCAATCAACACCTAACCGACCTCATAGAGGTCGGACTCGACGACATCAGCTCTGTCTTACTTATCTATATAAGTAACTAACTCCTAAGATATCTCCTATCTATCTAGAAGGGAGATCTCAACAACTTCCTTGATAAGAGAAAATGACAACCCACCACCAAAGATGGAACTACTCTAAAATGTGGTTCTTGATTCTATATCTACATCTATAAATACTCTGACATTCTCAGGTATACTTAGAATCCAATCTACAAAAAACCTGCCTAAAACTCCTTACTAACTTAAGCATCAAAGTCTCTTGCAGATACCACCCCACCTCTTCAAGAAGAACTTGGACGGCAACACCTTAGTACTATCAGAAGTTGGACGCTGTCCAAAGAGAGCCAGACCTCATATTCAGGCCCAAAAGCAACCCAATTTTAAATAACCTTTAAAATAATAGATTTATCCAATATTTTTTAGGCTAATTTTTAAATATCGACGGTATAAACCAATTACCACAATACCATCTAATAAGAATTATAATAAGATAAATTTTATCTAACTCTCTCTAAATAAAGGGTAAATTATCCTTTGTCTTTAAATTAGTTGGCTTATCATGGTTAACTTCAATTACTCAAAACTCAATTCAACCGGACAATCAAAATCTCACTAAGCTTGAAGAGAATGTACCACAGCACAGATGCAAAAACAACCTACAAACCTTATGACCATAACACAGTGATCGACAAACAATTAGAGTACCCTGAATCGCGTGGTGTCTTCACTCAATCACATTGTTCTTGGTTGCAAATTCGTCTGCTCTTGAGTTAACAAGGAAGTTTAATTTACCTTCTAATTCACTTTCATTTAATGTATCCTATTATATGATGATGCATGGCATTTTGCAAGCTGGTCTTGCCAAACTCGTTGGACTTGCTAGAGAGGCTAATGTTCAGACATTAATATATAAATCTTGCTGGATTTGCATTTTATTTTCATTTCAATTTCGGTTTCATTTTATTTATGTTCTTTTGGTGCTTTGAACACAAGGGTGAAGAGCAAAAGAAACTAGATATGCTTTTTAGTAAAGTCTTTATCAAGATATGATAAGCTAACAAATTTCGTCCAATAATCATAAGACATAACAAGGAAAACCATAATAATAATTACACAGAATCACTACATGCAACAAACAAATCATGTTATAATTTCAGTTTATTTTGAAATTGCTGATAAAATTCAAATGAATTTTGCCTGTGCTCACCCAAAATCAACAATAAGTCCTTATTATTTTCATTTTCTAATACAAAATAAGCCTTTGAAACATAGTGGAAATCTTGCCCATACATATGGGATGCGCATGCTGCTTTGTATGTGAGTAGCTGCAAATCACCTGCACCATGTAAAAATTTGCAAAAACAAATTAACATGCCTGAAATAAAGCGACAGTGCATGATTATGCATTTATGTTACAACATACTTAGAGAAGTTGATATGCATGTTAAAATAGTACACAAAAGTTAGGGATTTAATTTTTAAGTACTTTTACGGTAAAAATATTTCACACATTCAATTTCGTGTGGTCACATCAGCAAAAGTAATTGACTTAAAGCACAAGTAATGTCAAAAATCATATCAATATAAGCATCAAATTGGACAACAGTAAATCATTAAACACTTTTACATTGTAAGTCATATCAAAACTCATAGTATGATAAATTGATAATGACTGTAATTAAAATCAAAGTCTAACCTTCAAACCACACGTTATGTCAAAAATCACATAAGCATCTAATTGAATAAAAATAAATTATTAAACACTTTACACTGTAAGTCATATCATATTAAACTCAGTACGATAAATTGATAATGATCGTAATTAAAATCGAAGTCTAACCTTCAACATCTGAATTAAGCTGTCTATGGCTGAAATGTGTTAGTAGCCAGCTCCTACAGCGTAACCTCCAAGACATTCCGGAGATTTCCTGTGTAAACACTTTTGGGGTTTTTCTAAAGGAATAATGTTGCCTATCTCCATCTTCATTAGTATGGTTTGCAGATATAGAATCTTCTTCGTAGCAAGAGAGTTTAAAGAAACATGAAGATAACATCCTCCACGTACTGTATTCTGCACTAGTAGCATCTAAATGTAAAACAATCATTTCGAACAGAGATTCAAGGCTATAGTCACCTGCAAAATATCAGAAGAAATCGGTTAATGACAAAAGCTGAATCTTGAGCAAATACAGGCTCGCTTTCTTTATAGCATAGAACAATGAATTTATCATAAAAATGTTTCTATATTCGCAACAACTAGCTGTAAGGTGCAAGATCCAGTCAAACGACGTGTTATTTGTATTTGAAGATGCCAATACAGGAATGGAGAATATAACAACAGAGGCAAGATAAATTTAACATGGAATTCTTGCATAATTTTGGGTGAAGTTACATCTCTAAATCTTCAAATATAAAATATGTGACTTTAAATGACAGTACCGTTTTGGTACATTCTGATAAGTTTTGCTAAGGGATAACTTTCTTGTGGATCCTTCTTTAGCATATCCTCGAAACATGTGACAATCAAGTCAGAGTTGTTTCGATCAGAACACTCCAAGAACGCAGCCCTCAATCTGCAAATGTTCGCATCAGTAACTTTCTAAGGTAAAAACATTATTAATAGAACCTGCTTATCTCAAAAATTGCTGATACAATGAGAATATAATGTGCACCTTACAGGGAGCACAGATGATGAATTACTACACTCCTTCTCAATCAAAATTAGGGCTTCTTCAACACGACCTCCAATCAACAACAGCTAGAAATGAAAAAATAAAAATAAAAAAGGTGGAACAGTATCTCAAATGTTACTACATGCAGAAAGCATCATAGGGATTAATTTAATATGTTAAAAGAAGACGCACATGAGCAAGTATAAAGAAAACTCCTCGTGATATTGCTGAACATGGTTAGTTGCTTGTGTGCTAGTTAAGGATATGATTTAAAAAAACCTAAACAACTGTTATTTCGAGTTCCAATAGAATCATCAATCTCTCTCTTCCCTCACACTAAGTTTTGACAACTAAGCACAGTTACACAACCCTTCAACCATGCGTTGCATGCCTAACTCTCACAATCCTCAGTTACAGTTAGCCCCCTGAACCTAATCGAATATATAACAATATTCAAAAAGAAGAGAACTGGGCTTGACATAGTTTCAATAGAAAGGGAAAATTGACAAAAGTGTGTAGCTAGTAGTGGAGTCTGTTGGCATATTCTAGAAGATTTAATAAGGCTGGAGGGTATTGTATACAGATTTTATATTGGATTCCAAATTGGGATCTCAGTTTTAAATCAATAAAGAGAATAAAGAGAATATTCAGCATTTCTACCATCCACTCATACCAGTTCTTGCATACAATCCTTCAAAATTTGAAATACTAGTTTTCTAATCAGGTTTTATATTCACACAAAATCCTATATGTAGTTAGTTTTCACCTGATAAGTTTTTATTTGAAAATATTTTGAAATTTGGAAAATAACTTACTGGACAGTTTATCGATATGAACTATTTCAGAACAAAAGTTAAGATAGTAAATTAATTTATAAATAAATTGTTCACAGACAATTTTTTTCCAAATTGATTTATGATAGGATATGACGATGTTTGATTGATCCATATAGTTGACACTTGACAACACCTAGTGAAACAAGACCAAACTATTTTCTTGGAATGTGGCAACACACAATAAGATAGGATGGAAACCAATAATATTAGATTACAAAATTAATTACTTAAACAATTTTGATCCTGATATAATTGATAAAACAACTCCATGGACAGAAACAAGATAAAGCTAAGCAATTGAAATTTATTTTGAAATGTGTGTTCCATACTTGTATCAATGGAAGTAATGCTGCTGTTACTGAAGGTGCTGAGTCGAGAGCTAGTTGTAAATATTTCACAGCCTTTTTATAGTGGTCATTTTGCTGATTTGAGTGCACATACATGAACTCCTCAAAACTATTATCATCAGGAAAATCCAAGGGAAACAACCACCAATCAAGTTGCCCTGAGTAAATGCATAATAATAATAATGAAAAAAAAAAAGTTAGGATGACCTCGAGTAATTACTCTCTAAATCAAGAATGATGGATAATATTTAATTATTCAGATGTCAAGACTAAAAAGAGATTGTCACAAAAGATCATGTGCAAAATAAGCATGGACAATCTAGTCTTTGTAATGGTTATGAAAATACCTTCGCTATGAAGATATGAGCAAAAGCAATATCTCCGGTATGAAACAAAAATGAAGGTAGGAAAATCAATGCTTAACAATAGGCAAGCATGTGCATTCTAACAGGTACAGGTGTTTGTATCCACAAGAAATATTTTTTACAGTCATTATTCATTTGTAAATAAAACAGATGTAATAAAGAAATAAATTCCTCTATTTACCAACTAACAAATAAGAGTTGTACAACCAAGTAGGCAAATATGAGAAGCTGCACTAATGAAATAAAACCTAATATTTTATTTACCGATTTAAAAAGTTTATCATCTAATATGCATATGGAGGCATTTCAACAACCGGATTTAGGACAATGGTTAGCAATTGTGAATGATCCAGCAAATAAATGTATTCAAACAAAAGAATAGCCAAAAGAAATTGGAATAACAACAGAAGGAAAAAGAAAAATGAGAACAAATATTGAAAAACTTACTAATAACATTTAAGGTATCTTGTGTAAGGCCTCCATGGTTGGAAAAGGAGTCTCTACTTCCTTCATTTTCTTCGGACTTAGAGCGAAAACCTTCTCCTGGCTGTAAGTTCTGATGCGATGCTTTTCTTCTATGATCAACATCAATCTCCATAGACTCTCCCACGCCATTGTTGAACCCAACATCCCTAGATATATGCTTATCCTTCAAAACAGAGGTGTCTGATTCACAATGGCTTTGGGAGTTTGCCAGAAAGGATTCAACTGTATTATGCCACTCTGACTGTCCAACTTCATTGCTGATGGAGGGCCCCTCCATACGTGAGTACTTTTGCAAGTCAGCCTGGTCTGAATCTTTCCACTGAAATTCTTCGGGGATAGAAGAATACCACAGCGTATAGTATGTCAAGCCCATAATTATCTTTGACACAGGATCAAGATCAGCTTTTTCTTGCTCAAGGCTATAGGAGAAATGAAAACAACAACAAAAAAAAGATGAATAAAAACGAAAAAGAGAAAGAGAAAGTGTGATCAAAGAGAATAAGTGGAAGAAAAAAATTAGAGCAGCAACCCCTTACTAACACAACACTGTCTCTCAAAAACCTAGTGATGGACTTTCAAAGTGAAAATGATCATTAATGAAGGGGCAAAATGCATTGTCAATGAAAACAAGCGTTAACTAATATGTCAAGGGACCAAATCAAAAGTCAGATTTGAGCCACGCTCCATTTCTTTGAGAGAAGCTTATTCATGTAGAAGCTTAACTATAACAGTAGGGTTCTACTTTGTTCACAAATTGATAGAAGCTTAACAATACAGTAGGGTTTTCCATTATACAAATATTGACTGTAGATGATAAAGAAAATAATTTGGATTAAGAATTCAGAATATTGCAATGGTTAGGTTCCTTCTGCACATCTAATCTGTAAATTTCTTGTGAGGTGATAACTTTAATAGCACTGTATCTCTCTTAGGTAGCAGACAATTTCCAGTATCTTTAGGGTGGTGAAGTGAGATAATCCATCTCCATGTTTACAGGGAGTCTCACAAATCTTAATTTAGCACAAGAGTTGCATCACTCAGTCACGTAGAATATTATCATTGAGATAACCCATCCACATGTTTACAGGAAGTGACAAATCTCAACTTAGAACACGAGTTGCATCACTCAATCACCTGGAATATTATCAGTAAGCTTACTGTCATTCTTTTTATGATAAAATCTTGTCCAATCTAAATGCAAGTGTTTTATATTTTACCACACTGCTCTAACAGGTCAGAAAACTTTTATCCCAAACACAGAATCCTATTATAGCTTGTAATTAGGCACCATAGTCAGCAATTAAAAATTATGTGACTTGTTCAAAAATGTATGGAGGATTAGAATCGTAATGCTAATCAATAACATATCAAACATCCTGAGCAACATAAATTTCATATAATAATATGCAAGGCCCTAAAAATATGGGAGTAGCCTGCAGAGCGGAAGAGTGTTCATTTGGAATAATCCGTTGGGGCACCCTCCCTTTTAATTCGGAATAGGTAATCCTTCTTGTCCTACTGAACCGTAGCCCCTACTTGCTCAACCAACTTGCCAACACCGGCCTTCAACCATTAGCTTTTCCATTTGCCTGATCCCTTGCCTTATAGGTTCATTGAACTAGTTTCCTTCCCGAGGATCACTGGCCTTAGAGGTTCAGTCAGATAGACTGAACACTCACCCAATTTTCATGAATAAAGAACTTATTAAGGGAAAGACGAGGTAAGAACATGCTATTGGAGACACTGCAACATAGGTTGGTGGAGTCAAGTGATTGAGGGCAGTGGTAGGCGGGAAATCTCTGTCGTATGCGGAAGCATTCCTCCTGGCTGGTGAAAAGGCCAGTTCAACTAGACCTGTAATCAAGGGCTTCCAAGACCTTACCACTGGAGTTTATGAGTGCAGCAAGGAAAGAAGCCAATCGGAGTCACACATGATTACAGTTGCAGAAACCGGAAAAATCCGTTACATTTTAAGACAAATAAGTCGATCTGCTTATCTAGCAACGACATGTTATGAAACACTCCATTCTTGGTCAATGGGATCACAATTTCAAGATATTTCTTATAAAAGCCAAGGGATTAGCATTAAAATTCAATAATGCATACCTTATGACAAGCTGATATGCATCCCCAGTATTGCCATGCACAAGACAGAATAAGATGAACTCCACATGAACTCTATATCTGCTCTGCAGCACAAGTGAAATTCTATAACACACTGAAGCCTTGATCGTTATGATGACAACATGAACTCATTAACAATCTCCGAAATTGAAAAATATACTTTATTTACAAACCAGAATGGAAGTGAACTCTTTATTTCTTTTCTTTTTCTTTACTTAAGTGGAGCATTTTGATGAAACAGTTTGCACTAGATAAAGTAGTTTTACCCATCAAAGAGTTGCAACATAACAAAAATGCGAACAAGCACATAATTAGAACCCTGGTTGCTTTCACCTAGCTTGCATGTGCAATACATTGAAAAGGGAAAAATCACTGCCACAATCAGAAAGAAACTGAGAGAGTGGTTGAAAATGCAGCATTAGCACTAAACTAAAAGAACTCTGCTTGGAAAAAACAAGTATTTGTGAGACTGAGATGGTAAGGCTAAAGAGATGAAAAGTGAAAAAGGCTGAACACATTAACGGATTAACCATTAAAGGTTAGGTACTTGGTGATCTAAATCTATATAACCTTTTTTAGGACAGACAGACCTCAGTTCAAATTATTCATACAATCTCACAAGTCATGGCAGTTTCAGTTACAAGTCTTGGCATTCCTTGTCTGGGTGTGTGACTGTGTGAGCACGCACATGCTTTAACATGTTATTGCCATGAGTAATAACTGTTATAAAGCAGGAGGGAGTTTCTAAAACTTACTTCTATTGGCCAACTCTTCATTGATCCAATATTCTTCGACCAAATATCAAAGAGGTTCTTCATCCTTGTTAGATTAATATGATAGTTTTCCACGTGCTTAAGAAGCTCCAATAAAGCCTACATATTAACCAGAATACACTCTCGTGTTAAGACACTTACTCAGGACATTAGTGATAGAAGATATTAAAGCAGAAAAGTTTTGAAGTCTTATAAGGGTACCATTTTGTCACTGAAAAGATTTTAATTTCAACAAAATAGCCCATAAATGAAGAAAGACATCCGCGGCCCCCCAAAGACATTGGTGAAGTTTGTGAAACATTTGTGATCTTTTGGGTTCCATGTTAGTTAAGTTTGTCAACTTCTGTGATCTTTGAGGTCCACGAGTGCCTTTCTTTCATTCAGGTAGTATTTTGTCAAAACTAGAATCTTTCTGGTACCAAAATGGTGTTACTCATTTTGAAATAAAACTAAGACTAAGACAGCTCACAAGCTCAATGAAATCAACACTAAAATCTTGTTAATTAGAATTCTGTTAGTGCCACAGATTTGATGTTAGAAATAGCCAAGAATTTCTATGGCCAAAGTTACACATAACTACTGGTTGAACTTTACTTATCTATAGAGAAAGAAGTGATAGGCTAGGAACAGCCCTAAATCTCCAATATCAACATCATAGTCAGAAAACACATCAGTACATCACTAAAGAAATTACTGTCTTTTACTCTTTTAAGCCCCAGCTAAATGTCCTTGTCTAAATTATATATCATATTATAACTCTAGTTTATGTTTGCACAGTTCCAGCTTTTGAGAGAGATAGGTGGAATCATAACATCCTTTAGCCTGTTGACTTAGATATCTAGGATTGGGGTTAAAAAAACAACACGCACACACGCACACAACTATGACTAATGATCAGAACCAAGTTAACTTTTGCAGTTTGGACACACTACTAGAAAATATTCAAATGCAATAGTTCTATTGGCCTCCCCAGATGCCAGAAACTACTATCAAAGAATGTCCCAATGTCATTTATTTATTTTTTTTACAAAAAGAGGCAAAAATGCAGGGACACAAATAACAAATGTGAAACCGAGAGACATAAGTGTTACCGAGAACTTGAGGCAATTCCTGAATGGAGACTTGTCGTTCATTGTTCCCTTTAAGTAAGCACTGAGAACACCACTGGCAGTGGCCCAGTCATGTTTCTTGACAAGCTTCGTCAGCAGGTACCGCAACCTTGTGCAGTAATCCAACCTCAGAGGTTTGGAACCAAGTCTCAGAACATAGGAAGGGTTAGTCAAAGACAAGAGGATCCTCTTGGCAAGTTTTTGGCGTGCCACCTTGGGGCTATCGTCATCAAGCATGTAGTTTCTCCTCTTCCGGTCCTTGGAGTTGCTGATAGTGCCATTATTATTGTTGTTGGCTTCTTCGTTGTTGCCTTCATCGAATAAAACATTGCCATCCATTGCCAACAGAATAATGTGTTAGGCATGAGATGGAGTAACTTGTGCACAAATCAATACTGTAGTGTGCTGATAAAGAAGAAATCAAAACAAGAGTGAACAAGTGCACATTTAAAATAATAATAATAATAATAATAATAATAATAATTTATTTTTAAAAAAGAGCTAACGGTTCAGTTGAAGCTATGAACAACTGGCAAGTATTAAGGTCAGGTTGTAGGGTATTCAATCAAAATTTGAAGTGAAATTATTATGGCAGTAATGTTGAGTAAATAGTAATGAAATTTATAGAAATACCATTTTGATCCCCCCCCAAAAAAAGGTAATTGTCTTTTATGTAGAAAGTGAGATTGGTTTTGATAAATGGAAGAAGAGAATATGAGTAAAGAGAAGGGAGGAAACGGGAGCACAACTTCACCAATGGCTACCATCGCCGCCAACATCTATGGATTTGTCTATTTCATCTGAGCCACAACTGGACATGAGGTTGCCGTCTTTCGTCGTTGGTGTGTACTGAAAGATCAACGTGAACGAACCATGGTGGTGGCAAGTCTTCATGGAGCCATCATTCCTCTCTCCCATCTCCCTCTCCTCCCTCTGTGTCGGAAGACCTTATTCATTCTCATTATCAAATTCTCTATCCCCAAGTTATTAGTGATGTATGTGTGACTTAACTAAAAACAGAGCACACATGCCCTTTGATATATATATGTATATATGTGTGTGTGTGTGAGAACATGGATAACTTTAACAAGGATAACTTTGAGCAAAAGTAAAATAGAACAAGGATAACTTCAAAGATCATGTTAGAAACTTTAACAAGGATAACTCAGAAAAAATGTAATAACAATATCCAGAGCCGACAACATTACTAGCTAAAGGCTTAAAGAAATGCTAAGGATTAGCTTAAGGAACTAACATGTGTCTATGACAGAGAAGGGAGCTCCATATGAACCAATTATTACAGTTTCAACTACAGCAAATTCAGTGCACGCACACACATTATTCGAAATATAATTTAACTAACAATCTGTCTGCAGAATCAACTTTGAATATGCCTTACTATTTCATTTGGCTGTCTTTTCTCTGCAGTTATCAATCTTCATTTTTTTTTCCTGCACAAAACCAGATGTTAACTCATCAGGTTCATCCAGATATAAACTCCAACGTTTATGTCAATAATGAAAAAGGCATGAAAACCTCAAGCCCATCCATAGGAAGTCAAGGTTTATAAAATAAAAATTCCAGATTCTATGGTTTGAATTAATCTAAAACATTGAATTCCGCCATGTTCCCTAATCCATGCTTTCATGTGCCTGTAATTAATCTACAATGGTTGCTGTGAACAATTTCAACTCTCACGTTATTTTTTGTCAGAAAATTCAACTCACATTAATTCCATGTTCCCTAATCCATGCTTTCATGTGCCCTTAATTACTCTAGTTCAAGTTTTGGTTTGAATTCGTAGTAGCAGTAGGTAGTCTTAGTCATTGCAATTTATCTTTGAACAAGTCCTTTGAGAACGAATTGAATCACAAACAAGCAGTTGTAAGTGAATTGTATTTGACTATAAAATGACTAAATGAGTTATATTTTGATGCATTAAAGTTGAAGAATGCGGCTGATAGTCAAAATAAAGGATGTGATGCAGTGAATATAGTGGGGAAGAATGCCATTACATTCAGATGCAATAACAATCGGCAACATCAGATCACATAACAATAGAAAACCAAGGATCGGTAGTGTGCCTATATAAAGGATGTAGAGTTCAGCAACTCTCATAATTCTCTCTTTCTTCTCAATATACCAGTTATCTGAAATTCTTTCATTACATGTTTCCAGAAGGGTGCAAAAAAATGTATAACTTACATGTTTCCACTTGAAGGGAAGAAGGGTGCAAAAAAATGTATAACTTTCTATCTTAGTCACTAACATTACCAATAACAAGGATATAACATTTTTTCAAGCATGCAAATTTTTCCCATAAAAGGAGAGTCCTTCAAGCTGAAAAAGAAGTAACTTTTTTTTAACAAAATAGTGCAAATGGTGTGATCTTTGTTGGAAGAGTATCTGAGAAATTCAAATAGTTTTTCTTTGTATCATTGCTAGAAAATCAAGCGAGAATTTGGTATTGAATCAGATGCAACAATTGCAAATCAAGGTTCAGAAGCAAAAATGACAGATCTATAGTTGAATTCATGAAAACACTAGATCACATAACAATAGCAAGTCAAGGGCCAAATTGATCCATCCATATTCCTCTTTTGTATTATGTATGTCAATTGTATTGTCCAGACATGGAGAAAGATGTTATAAGACTTGACAATTTTCTTCAAATATCAACAATTCTAAATTCTGATTAAGGTCTAAATTTAGTACAACAGCTTATCAAAAGAAAGCAAGCAAATTCAAGGGGAATAACCTGTAGAGATGCAGCAAATCCTTTAACACAGTGCACATATTACAAGTTGTCAGGCATTTGAAATATTGTATGTCCAAAATCCAAAAAGTAACAAGATAAATCAAGCACTTCAAACAATTACATGCAAGGCACTTAGATGATGTATTGGTGAACCTAAATGGCAAGCAAAACAGAAGCAGACTAAGGGATATCTCTTTCCATTTGTCCTTAATTAAATTCAAATAACAAGCAGAACAAGCAAATTAGGGCTCCAGAATGTTAATTAGTTCATTCTTTCATAAAGTAACAAGGTTTAATCATACACAAGCAAATCAAGGCCCTATTTGGGCATAACATATCACAAATATTAAAGAGCTCCCACTGAATTTAATCAATCTTAATCACAGTGTATTTTCACCTCATAAAGTGGCAAAACCAGAACTAAACTAATAAAATAGAAAGTAGAAAATTGAACTAAACGTATTCTTGACAGATCAAGTCACATATTCAATAATCCATTAATCAGAAATCCAAGATATCGATAGAGGAACACAAAGCTAGAAGAGAGGAGAACAGTGAAGAAATCTGACCAGTGGCCAGAGAGAGTACAGAGGAAGCGACCGAGACTAGATGAGCAGAAAGTACAACAGCGGCAGAGAGAGGCACATAACACCAGAAGTGAGCAGATGGACGACGAGGTCACAGGTTGCAGCCTCGCTGGAGAGGTATTACATAGCTACGGCGACGGTGGAGTGAGAACACATAGCAGCATCCACAGTGATGATGCTGGAGAAAGAAGTGGTTGGCATTCAGGTGTTTGACTAGTTGTCAGAACCGATCCGATGATAGAACCGGTCAAACTACAGGGTCATTCGGTTTCTAATTCAACTGGTGAGTAACTGGATAAACCAATTGACTCGGTCTTATTTAAATAAAAATACAAAATAGTCAAAAATTTAAAATTGAAAATACATGTCTTCACAAAGATTTTAACAACAATCAAGTCTCAAATGTTAAAAATAACTAATACGAAAATAGACATAAAATTAGTCCTTACTACTAGAATAGTATCTTAATTTGATAGAATTAAAAATAACAATCCATAAATTATATCAATGAGTAATTTCAAAGTGTGAGCATCTAAAAAAATTCAACATCATTACAGCAGCAACAAAATCAACAAAACCAATTCATAAACCAATTTAACAATCAACAAAATCATTCATTATCAGCAAAATAATTCATAAACCAATTCAACATTCAACAAAATCACTGCGAATTCATAGTCAGCAAACCTAAATCATAAATCAATTCAACAATAAAATTAACAACAATAACATTTCAACCATTTCAACATTTCAAGTTGAAACTCTGCCATATTCTAATCAGATTCATAAATCAAACAACTATAAAATTATCAGAAATAACATCAATGAATAAACTATTAAAAATTAATATAGAATATTAGAATAACTGAAAAAAAAAAAAGCTTACATGTTGATTGTTGTTGCAGCGGCAGAATCCAGCAGTCAGTGCAGGCAGCAAAACCCGTGGAAGAAAGGCGAGGGAGGGACGGAGGCGCGGCCAGACGCGAGCACTCACCAGGAAGCACAGCTGCAGGAAGAGAGGCAAGACGCGAGCAGTGGAGCACACCAGGCGTTGGGTGCAGTGATGGCGCACGAGCAGAATACGAGGCAGAGAGAGCAACACCGATGGCTACCAGCACGCGAGGGATGACGAGCGGAGGAGAACGGCGAGACACAAGCGTGCCGTGGATTCGGCGAGAGCACACGATGCGGTGGATCCGGCGAGAGGCGCGGCGACGGAGGCGAGCGTGTGATGGCGGTGAACCGTGGTGAGAGTGAGAGAGCTGGGGGATGGGGTGGGTAACTGAACTACGGCGGTAAGGAGAATAGTTGGGCCAATAAGAACTTTATATAGACCTTTTTTTAATGGTTGAATATCCAAGTTGAAAATTTTTTTTGTAGGATTACGAGATTTTTAAATAAAAAAAATTATTTTCGACTGTTAAAATTTAATTTTATGAAATTGATTAATTTTTTTGTTAATAACTTTTTTAAAAATATATTTACGTGACACGTTAATTATTAATATATTTTTTATTTAATTTTTATAAGTAAAAATAATTTAAAAATTATTAATATTTTTTAGTTTTACACAACAGATTTAGTTAATATATTTGAAAAAGATAATAAAAAAATTAAAAATAGGAAAAAAATTTTAAATCGTTTTTGACAATTATTTCGAAAAACAACAAAGTTCTTAATAAAAAATATCTTTTTTGACTTTTAATTTTTATTTTTATGAGACTGATTAGTCCTTCTATCAATATTTTCTCGAATAAAACTTCACCACGACTCCTGACAATTTCATGAAATCCCTTTCCATCCCTTAACGAAAGCATAATCCCATCGCGACTCCTATTCATCACTTCAGTCAGACACTCTGTCTCTTCTATCAAAGTCTCCATCAATAGGAGGCAGAGACAATCCTACGTGTCAGATAATATTCCTACGTATAATAGAACGTTCCTATGTTTCATTGATAATTTGTTTGGGACAAGTCTATCCCTGGTATAGTAAGAAAAACGCCAATATTTTGAAGAGGCCAAAATGTTACGTTTCACACCAACGACGTTATATAGGAAGACTCTTCCATTCTTCTCCCTTCTTCACATTAGTAATTATAGAAAATCTTAAGGCAACACCCTCTTTCGTGCCAGAAATCATCCAGCGAGAGAAATCGTGACGGAGGGCGAATGACGACATGAGAGTGCAGTGACGGCGAAGAGCTAACATCATTTTGATATTGTAGTGATGGGCTATTCGAGGAACACGATGTAGGTTCTTTGCTTTGTTTTCTAGCATTTTTCTGTGCTTGGTTGTGGTTCTGTGAGTGTGGTTCTGCTAGATGGTCCTCCTTTATAGCTTTATTGCATGTAATTTGGAGTTAATGACTGGTCTAGTTGTTAGGGCTACAAATATTTTCTGTTTTAGGGTTTAGTAAAGAAATCAAGTAATGAAAATAAGTTACAATTTCTAATTAGTGTCGAGTGGGGTATTATGCGTTAATTAAAATTGGTTTTGTTAGAGTTTAGTTTAATTTACTGTTACATTTACTACAAATGGCTTATGAAATCGTGTCTGTATTTCAACATAAAGGATGGTTTGAAAGAGATGAGGATGATGTGCTCAACTATATGGATGGTAAGATTCCCAGGATTTCTAAGTTGGATATAGACTTTGTAAATTTCAAAGACTTAGAGAAACATACAAATGATAATTAAATTTTTTGGAGACAAGCATTCATTACTGAAATTAAAATTTTGTCTAACGTATTAGTTAAAGAAAATAAATAACAAACCAGCATCGAAAAAGTTTTTAATTCCATCAAGTTAGTACACTTCTAACTAATGAATGACACAGCTAAATGAAAACTTTAACTAGCTTTGACTAATACAAACAATTCAATGTTGGTTAAATAAATCAACTATTACATGGAAAGAACAACACTTGGTGAAAATTGCAAATTTTAGTCGAAAGTTTGGAGCCTTCTGTTTAACCAATCAGAAAATAGGGTTTTAAATGAAATAAATCATTGGGAAAATGTTAGGAAAGTTTATTATCTGACTACGTTAACAACTTCATATATTAGGGGTCTAGAAATATCAATCTGCTGCCAGAACTCCTTGAATAGTAGGGTCTAGCCACCATGTTTGTTATTTTTTTAAGAAATTGTGGTTGGTAGTGGAGTGCAACTCATTAAAACTACATTTATCAATATTTTTCTTTATTTTTTTAAAAAAATTTACAAAACCCAAACATCCAATAGCAGGCAAAGGGAAGCGACGCTCAACACAAAAGATAGAAAAGGGAGATGACGAAGCAAAAAATAAACAAACTAGGAAATTTTCAAGGAAAGCCGTCGATAAAGAAGTCATAGAACTGTCATCCAAGTTAGAAATAAAAATGTATTCCAACAAATTATCATTCATATTTTAAATTGAATCATAATAGAATATCGACAAATTTTATGTGTTGTTTATCGCAGTCTCCGTGAAAACACCATGCATGACCAGCGCCTACATGTAAAGTTTAATAGTGGAGCCGATAAAGATATTGACGAGGACTTTGGTAGAATTACTGTCGAAAAAGGCTCTCTAAAAGACGTCATGATGCAAATATCGACCATGATGAATACACTTTCTAACTTGATTGCTTCTTAGGCCAAAACGTGTTATCCGTTGTTCGGAATTATGCTACACGCGGTTAATCTTTGAAATGGTCTGGCCGATAAGTTTAACCTTACAGTAATGCATGTGATCATGAGCGGATTTAGTATGCCATCAGGTACACTTGAGAGGAATCTAGATTCATCCAAAAAGAACATGTCAAACATGTCCAGTATTCATCAAGGCGCGGATTCAACTTTGCATAAAGATATGAAGTGTTGTTCAAAGTCTCCGAAGTGTGAATAAACCACGCCTGGTGAATACATAATTTGCCACAATCTGCTCTGTGATGATGGTACTAAAAACAAGACAAATACAGAACCAATCATACCAGATAGCATAGACAAAGCTGTGTATGTTAGCTACTTCAACCTGGTTGATCGCAAGTTGCCACTAAGGAAGGAGTTCGCAAAGATACCTGCGGTGGGTTATCCCCTGTTAACATTGCATTATAAGTCTTCCGTGTTATATAAGTATTAATAACTAAGGGGTAACTAATCATTATCTCAGTGGATGCCTGTTCTGTTTCATCCCTCAGATGATATGGCATTGTGCAAAGACGAAGTTTCAGTTGTTACGTATGTATTTGGTTCAAATTTGGCAGATGACGACGTGAATTTGGAGATAATTTCACAGACAAACTTGTGGCACGCTAATAGGAAAGTCATGTATACTATACTACCAAACAAACCGTTGGTGGATGAGGTATGGATCTCCCTCATTACCGTTATTTAATTTCGTGAAAGAATTTATAACCATACAAACATGTTGTAATAAGGGAATAATAGCATTTATATTTTTCTTAATGGTCGTCAAACCTCCAATGCTAAACTAGATAATAAACCTGACATCAGATATGCTCATGACTGATGCACATAAAGACACTAGGTTTTTCTACATGTGGTTTTTACTGACTACATTTTCGATGAGTGCAAACCATTAACATATTCTTCATGGGTTGGTTTACATTTATTTATACGTTATTTGCTTATACATATGCTGGTAAACTCGAATTTTAGCAATATTCCCTTAATTGGAGTCACTCGTCAAAGAATTTGAAACGCTATTACGCTAAGAAATACATAGGAGAGTTTGAAAGCCTATGCAAGGTAAGTTTGTACTTCATGGATCATAGTACATGTTTTTGTTAATACTAAATTCTTATTCGAAAATCACTTATGTGTGTAATAATGTTAGATTTTCGTTCCAATGAATGAGGATAACATGCACTGGTACCTAGTTGTAATAGACATCGTAAAAGGCACCTTAGATTACTAGATTCTAAGACATGCGTCTCAAGCAGAACCAGGCGCCGTCGCAGTGTCAAACTAATGGTAATGCTCTAACATTTCTAATGACAAGAACTAAGGATTTTATATTACTTGAACACTCAATAGACTTGATACACATGAAATAAATTTTACACTTATTATATGCTTTGTTTGTTGAGGAGATGCTTGATGACTCGGCCTTTTATGCTCGCCAGTCAACACACAGACTAGTAATTTCAGATTTTCCTATAATACACCCTCCCGGGATTGGCGAGCAAAGTGATGACTCGTAAGATACCAAACAATTTTATCTGTCTAGTTGATTTCTAAAGAACTGACCAGACATTTATTCTTTTGTTAATTTGTGTTGAATAATTATTTTTTTTTTTATCACAATTTAAGGATGCTGCAATGGTATTTATATTGTTAATGTACTATACATTGCTTTTCCTTCCATCTTTGCTTACAGACCATGATATGCTAAATAATCATGTTTCTTGTGCTATGATCCTTTACGGTAAGAAATTAATATAATTATAGATTATAACAAAAGGTTTTTAATGTGCAAGGAATGATTGTGGTGTTTGGGTGGCTACCTAGATGAGGGAGTGCCAATGGCTGGATGACTACATAATCCATGTAATTAAAAAATTCGATTTATTGTTTCGTATACTCTTTTAAAATCTTGCGTATGCTTACATCAAAATTTTTTTAACTCAAGTAAATCATAGCACAAAGTTGCGGCTGGCTATTGATCTCATCATGAAACCGTTCAATTTGAAATCATAGGAAGTGCTTCAGGCATCAAAGACATACTTCAATGAAATATCTAAAAAAGAGAAAAGAATGGTTAACGGGAAAGGAAATCTGCTCTGAGTTCTAGTTATGCCCTTCAAATAAGTGTTTTATTTGCTTAGTGTGGTCATACTTTAATGCTTGCAATAAGTTATGAAGACATGTTATGGTTGTTTTTGCAGTAATTTATATTAGTTTTCGTTTGTATTGCATTTATTATATGACCAAAAACTTGTTTAGGTTAACGTGATGAGCAGGTTACGTCATGCTCTCACTGTTATTTATATCCTTCTCGTCAAATTTGATACTTGTGCAATCTAATACTTTGATCAAGTTTCGACCCAATAGTAACCTCCAACTTAGGTAGTGCAACATAAATAACAAGAGTGTACACAAGTTGCACAAATCATCATATTGGGATGGAAATAGTGATTTTTAGGATGATGGATTATAAGGCTCTTATGCTCGATTATGGCACTTTTTTATTTAAAGGGTATAAATTTAACCATCAGATTTATTAGATGCCATGAATTAGATCCTACAATTTACTATTTTTCTTTTGAAAAAACATTGCAACAAAGAAATGCCACCCTCGGATTTGATTTAATAAATTTTAAAAAACAACTTGCAACGTAAGCGGTAAGTCCGATTAATGATTCCAATAGCAAGATAAAGACACATTTTAAACCAGTAGAATTGAATTGTAATCGTTTCTCTTTCATAATGAAAAAGTCTAGCCGGCTGTTATTTGCAAAATAAAGAAGCATATAATGAAAAAATAAGATTTAATCAAGTTTGTTGGAACTCCCACTGAATTTATATGCGTTCGCATAGGCAAGGAAAAAATGTTGGGAGATGAGAACCTTTTCTGGTCAACAACAGGTTATTCTAACTCGTAACAATGACGCTGGTAATACAATATTCTGCCATCCCAATTTTAATTGGATGCAACGTCTCACACAATTAATCACTTAGACAAATTTAACTTCATTTCTTATAAAACAACCGAAGACTTCTAGCAAATAAACTACATCATACATTCACCTACCAAAAAGCTACACTGGCAACCGTGCCTAGAAAAGAAATGAGTAAATTCCAACTAAATTATCTTTTGTTATCGGTTATTCCGGATGAACTGCTTCAAGAAATTTTTTTGCGAAGCAGTGCCAAAATAGTAGGAAGATGTATGTGCTTGAATAAATTCTGGCTCCAACGCCTAAGCCAACTGGACACATGCTTAAAGCACATGCGAAGACAAGTTGTGTTAGATCAACATGTTTGTTTTATGTTGGATATTCAATACTCTTAATGAGTTCAGATTCACTAGTCATAGTGGATGCGATTTTGAGAGAACCTATTAATGTTCAGCAACCTTTCGGAGTTGGCTCTTTTGGGTGGTTTCGTATCGTCGGAATGTCAAATGGGACCATATGTGTCAAGTTCTCTCGGGACCAAAACAACACAAGACTTCTAGTATGGAATCCAACAACAAGACGTTCTAGAGAAATTTCGGACCCCCACATGGAGTACGATAGATCATATTTTCCTATTTATGGTTTCGGTTATGTCCCAAATTCAGATGCTTACAACATCATACATATGTGCAAAAGAGATATTTTTGATCCTTACGTTTTTTTTCTAGATATTATTCAATGCGATCTTCATGGTTTCACTGTGTTAATTGTCTGCTTGGTGTTGAAAAAATTGACCCTAATTCTGTTTTTCAAAATGGTCATTCATACTGGATAACTGGTATAGGAGATAGTTATGCTACTCCAAAGTCTATTTTAAGTTATAGTCTCGAACATGAATCTTTTAGCGATGTCTTTATTCCAGTAGGAGCATTATATAGCAATCATAGTTTACTGGCCCACAAGGACAAACTTGCACTCATCGCTCATACATAAAATGAATTTGGTTATGTTGTATCAATTTGGCACTTGAATGAGGACATTCGTGGAAACAAAATATTCGAGCAATACTACAGGTTTGGAAGTCGAACCATAAAAGAAAATCAAATACTATTCGTGGATCATAATCTAATTCTGTTGGTTAACAATTCAAAGGAAAGAGATTTACTCCTAAATTCCAGGTACAGAGAGCTTGTGTTGACAGAATATGACATTGAACACGGCACTAGGAATCTATTAGTGAGGAGAGAATGGCCTACCCCAGAAACACCACACCCTATAACAGTTAGGTCTACGCTCAAGTATTTTGAAGGGATGTTTCCGGTGTAGAAATTAGACACAATTAAATCATTCATACTTAACCGATTATAGAACTTTCCTGTGAACATCTATAACTAGTCTTTTAATTAGACATCTATATGGTTGTTTTTTTGGATATCTTTTTACTTTTTCTTGTAATATTTTATGCTATTCATTAAGCTCTTTTTTTAATATTTTAAATCGATTTGTTGAATTGAGTTTAAAATATGTCACTTTTTTTATGTTTTCCATTGGTTTAAACTCTTTTTAACAAAAAGTTTTGCTTACACACCAAATTGTTTTTATCTAATTCTATGTCCCGTGTAGTGTTCTTCAACTAAAAGTGATTTATAATAGTGCTATCCTAACCACCTTACTATAAAGATTACGAAACTTATATCAACTTAACATAGTCATATTTGTTATCAAACTCAACTTTGGCACAAACATTTTACGAAAATAATCTACTAAAAACTGTTATTCAATCAGAAATTTAAAAGGGTAAAGAACTGCAATTATCAGACATATCCATAAACAGATAAAAAATTACCTAAATCAAAAGTGAAATTGTATCCAAAGGTTAGGAGAATCATATAGCACATGCTTGCACTATAAAAATGAATATTTTTTACGGGTTAGTTTACAGAGCCTAAATCCAAGCACAACATATACACCTTATTTCCTTAATTAAACTAATACTGGGGGAAAATTAGGGGAATACCAATTCCTCTCCTATCCTACACCTTTGTTCCAAACAAGAGATCAATGGGGATGACGATGAATACACACGGTCGAAATAATTAGCTTAGTATGCAACAAAATTCGACCTTTACCTTAGTATGCAACAAATTTTGACCAAAAATGACAAAATATAAACAAGCTTTTAACTAACTACTTGAAATAAGTAAAAACTGAACTTACATGATAGCTACAGGTTTCATGCCAACCATTATAGGAACCACAACTGTGTTGGAGGATAACCCAACCTAACCTTTATATAGTCATGCCTGCAATAACCCACACATTCATTGAATGCTACTAGATCGGAATGAAAAATAATGGTTGTGAAGTTTGGTGATGAACTAGAGTAATGAAGACCCTATTTGGGTGTCAATTATCTATTGTGGTGGATAGATGATTACTGTCAGGGGAGTCACATGGAAATCTGTAAATTTTGTCAAATTTTATGCCTGCGACTCTTACAGACTTACCAAACATTGAATTATAAGATGATTGCATTGTTAAGCTTTCATGTCAGGGGAAAAATTTATTATTTCTGGTATTTGGACAAGTTACTCTAAGAAAATAGCAATTTTATCTAACATTAATTTATAGACGAACTAGTATAACTAACTCACAAGTCACAATCACAGACCATATCATATACATGGATCTATATATTGAACAAGAACACGTCAGTATATACATAATCAAATTTCAATATTAAACTTTCGTAAGTGAAAGTTTATTTTATGAAACTACATCACTAGTTTTTTTTTCTTTTCATTTCTCTCAGTTTTGCATTTACATTATAGAAGGAAAAATCGTAGACTATCATAGATAAATAATTTGCCTCAAACTATCTCCAAACAAAGAATCATCAATGATCTTTTGTCACCCTACAGCAATTTAATAACAATGTCATAGTGTAGTCTTCGACAAACAGACCAAACATGGAAATTAATTTTAACTTACTGAACCTTTTAGAGGTGCTTGTGCTTCTGGTTTTCTTCTTATCATCCAACTTTGTTGATGAAGCCTCATTCTCTCTTGCAGCTGCTTCTCTCTTCATTTTCTTCAACTCTACTTCCATGGCGTTTGTCAGTCCATCAAATTTCTTTGCAAGCATTTGAAAAAAAATATCTTAAAATTTTAGTTCAATTTCAGAAGGATGATTATGTGACAAGGCATTAACTAATGGCTATCACCATTACCTTAATTTCTTCATCTTTGGCTTGCAAATTACTGTCTTCAACTTCACAAGACTTCCTCAAATTCACGACTTCTTTTTGAAACTTATCATACACAAAACATGAGACCACATCTTCACTGCCAAAATCATTTGGTATCTTGCTTTTGTAATCTTCATCCACCACAACAGTGTTTCTAATTTCTGCTACTTCGTATTCATTACTAAACCAGTTCAACTTCATGTTGGTGTTCACATGTGTCTCGTTCTCTTTTTCACCACTATCAACAGCTTTGCTTCGCAATGCCCATATCCCCGTTACAACATTTTCAGCAGCACAATGTCTCTTTCTCGCGGGGCTCCCTTGTTTTAACATCCAAGCAACATTGTCTTTAAACATGTTTTTCGTATTTGGCTGCTGAAACAAACAACTTCCAACAGCAAATCCCCTACATTGTGATGTGGATCTCTTTTTCAGTCCACTACTGGTAGTTAGGAAACCTAAGATGTTAGACTTTACTTCTTTAGAAGGATTATAAAACGCATTCGAATTGGTTGCGTTATTTGATAATTGCTTTAAGCCATCTTCACAACAGTTATTCCTTCTTCTGTTCTCTAGGTTTACTATTCTTTTCTCTAGATCAGCCATCATGTTCTCCAGTTCTTTTTTTCCCCAAATGTTCTAGAACATCATTTAGATGAGTGTCACCCAATGCCTTTGTTGGCGCCACGCAACCAAGTCTTACAATGTGCTCATCAACCCACACAAAGAATTTGCAATGTGTTTGTTTTATCTAAATCGATTTGAACACAATGAAAATGTGTTGGTAGAAAACACTCCTATTCATTCTAATCCACATATATCACTATAATTAATCCCTAAACTCAAAATCTCAAAAATCCTTTCTAATTTTTAAACTAGTTTTGATATCAGACCAGGTTCGATGCTAAATCATTTCAAAATCAATGCATTTCTGTAATTCGATTTATTTCCAATAAATCAACTTATTTCTAAATTTCAATCATTTTTCAAAATCAACCAACTCCAATATTAAATCATTTATAAAATCAACCCAATTCAACATCAAACAGGTTACGAAATCAGATCATTTTCATATCCAATTCTCAGGCCATTCCCAACAATTCAAAAGCACATCAACAAAAACTCAACAAAATCCAGAGTTTAGACCACAAATCCAATAAATCACAATTTAAACCAATTTTAGCATAAACTTAGTACGCATACATAAAGAATTGCGAGCTTACCTTTAATAATGGGCATCCAAAAAATAGCCTATTCGGGTTCGTGTTTGTCTTCGACATGTAAAAGATGACATATTTTTCGTAGAAGCATTTTGGGGTCAAACCATCTTTCACATCCCCATGTTGCAACGAACATGAGTTTGCATATCCAACTATGAGTTCGTGTCATCTGCCGTCTCCACCTCTGCTTCGTCTCGTGCTTGAAGAGCATGCATCACTGGCCATCAATCTAATTAACACCACCATGAACAACTATGATCAATTACTGGATTCGAAATTGAAATAGTCTTCTTCCACGAACAGTGTTTACATAAAGTGAGTAACAGAATAAAAAACGAAAAATTGGAAGTAAAATTCGAAAAAATACACAACTAGTGATGGATCCAAGGAAGCCCTAACAGGAAAATTGACAACACAGGTTGTGGTTGTTTGCTGGAACAACCAATGATGTCTAACGCAGTCCAATCCTTTGAGCTGCCTCAACTACAATCTATGGTTCATCAGAATAATTTATCCCAGCCGGTGAGACACTGAAGAATACCAACGCATGAGCTAGAAGAAGAAGCAGTAGGCCTTACAAGAGTATTTCGAGAGGGTTTTGCTGTGGGTCGCTGGATTCTGGCCGGAGAGGGGATAAGTTAGGGTTTTCGAGGGATTAACCACTGTTTTTATTATTTTAAAACATTTTGTAAAATTAATTATTTGCAAAATGCACCAATTTATATTGGAGTACATATACGTTAACGGTGGTATAATGCAAATAATATAGAATACAATGCAGTGTGAAAATATTTAATGAATTCATTAATGAATTTTTAAAAATTTTACTTCATCAATGACTATAATCTAATCAAGAGTAAATAACCCTTACAATTCTATAGGATTTAGATGAAATCACCATTATAAAATCATATTTGCAATTAGATAAACGCAAGACGAAGAATTGTCAAATGTTGCACATTTAATAGAATTTTTATAACTTGGACAGCAGATTCGAATTAGATTGGATACAATGTTGTGAAGCATTATTGGAACTGTCACTAGAACTTCCCCAAGCATGTAGTTTCTTGGATTTGCTATTTTATATGCTAATAATTATTTGAGTAAATATCTAAATTGTGATGTCTGTTACTTTTAATAAAATTTTTAATATGGTTGTTAAATAAATAAATTTCTAATAAATTTTATTATAAAATAATTTGATAAAAATATAACTATAAAATAATTTTTTTTTTCAAAATGACGAAGGATGAATTTTATTCGATGGGAATAATTTTTGATGACTTATAAAGAATTAATTTATTTTTTGGTAATCGAATAAAAATTTATTTGGGATTAAAATATTTGATATAGAATTTTTTGAAGACCAAATCTAGTTTTTTTTGGTTGCCCACTGTATTCCTCAATCTGAGGTCAAGGACTAATCCATCGCGGATCTGAGCTCCATTTAAGGGTTTGCTGTTGGCCAATGGATTGTTGCATGCACAAGGCGGGATTCGAACCTCCGACACTTATTTGTGACGGATTAATTCGAGCTTATGGTAAATTTAAAATGTATGATGAGATTGGTAAGTGGGTGAAAAAGATGGAGTTGGATGGTTGTTCTCCTGATCATATCACTTATAATATATAGTTGTACAAGAGTATTCACGTGGTGGGGTACTCCAAAGGATGGAAAAATTATATCAAAGAATGATTTTGAAAAGAATGCGTTTGCAATCTTCAACATTGATTGCAATGCTCGATGCTTACACCACATTTGGTATGGTTGAAAAGATGGAAATGTTTTATAGAAAATTGTTGAACTCAAAAACACGTCTAGCTGACGATTTGATACGAAAAGTGGCTGAGGTTTATATCAAGAACTACATGTTTTCTAGGTTAGAGGACCTTGGATTAGATTTACGTTCAGCATTCAGTGAATCTGACCTTGTATGGTGTCTTTGCCTCCTATCTTATGCATGTCTTCTGAGTCGAAAAGGTATGGATATAATTGTTCAAGAAATGCGAGATGCCAAGGTTCATTGGAATGTTACCACTGCCAATATCATCATGCTGGCTTATGTGAAGATGAGAGATTTCAAGAGCTTGAGGATTTTGCTCTCGCTATTGCCAATGTATCGAGTGAAGCCTGATATAGTCACTGTTTGAATTGTATTCGATGCAAACAGAATCGGCTTTGATGGTAGTGGAAGTTTAGAAGCATGGAGAAGAATGCGGTATCATTACCGAGTTGTAGAAATGGAAACAGATTCTCTGGTTCTTACTGCATTTGGTAAAGGCCATTTTCTAAAAAGCTGCGAAGAAATATACTCTTCCCTTCACCCAGAGTATAGAGAAAGGAAAACATGGACATATCATGACCTTATTACTTTAGTATCAATGTATAGTGGCAAGTAACATTCATTGTATGAAAACAAAACAGATAACAAAAGAGATGGAGTATGTAAAACAGATAACAAAAGTTTCAATGTCTCACATTATTGTTATTGTCCAGTTGGGATTAGGAGGTTGAAAAAAACACTTGTAACTAGCGGTTTAGGAATTGTAGATTTATCATACATTACATTACAATCAGCTCTGCAGCTTGTAATATTTTCCGCTTTCGGGTTGATTCTCCCGGATTTAAAATGTATAACAAGAAAAAAGTATTTACAATCTTACAAGACATGTTTTCCTCTCCAACAATATGGGACGTTACACAGGCAGAAAATGGTGATATGATACCAGGTAGTTTATGCATTTTCTTTGCCCATTATCATTTCTTCTATGTAAGGTAAATACATATATATAGAATCACTATGATACTTGGTAATGGAATTCCAACATGCTTACCATTTTGAAACCTAACTATCTGCATGTATTATCTACAGTGAGGGTCCTCAAAAACAATTCTATTTCTTCTAAGAGCCTCTTGTTACCCACATGAAATCCCCATGAATCCATATCTATGTATGTCTCTGATGACATTAAATCAATGAGATAGCTGTAAACGTCTCCCAGATCATAAGGTGTGGTGAGGACCTGCTTTATTGGTTCAGACGGGAGACACTCGGAGTTTGTGTAAATGTGCTTTCTGCATTCCTGTAGACAATAGAAATGGCATAGCTATGACATCTAATCTAGTTGTTTAAGATGCACATATTTTAAACTTCATGCGAGTGTAATAAAGTTAACCCGAAATATAGAGCATATGGAGTTTAAACTTATAGACATAAAAAGGGGAGTTACCTGGAGCATTTGACTTATAGTTGCAGTTTGCTCAGTACTTAGGAAGTCTGATTTGAGTAGTTCGTGAAGTAAAACTAGAGTTTCCAAGCTCAAACTACTTGCATCAATGCTATTAAGTATGCCAGATATGCATGAATTGTTAAACACTGTTCTCATCCACCGAGGAATTTCTTTCTGTTTCAGCATAGCAGTAGCTATATGTATGGCAGGTCTTTGACTTTTAGCAAGTGACAGAGATGCTAAACGAGGAGATACCAAAGACACTGTCATCTCTTCCATAATCATTCTGCACCAGTTGCTCTTTCCATGTAGTTTTGTTTGATTTTCCAGCTTTTCCCATCTCAGAAGCATTGACAGGCAAACCGCACAATTTGTAGCCACTCTCGCGTCATCATAAAAAACTAGGCCTTCCAATATACTCTTTATGGACATTAAGTACCCAACGGAGCATTTCAACTCTTCATGTGTATTGTTTATTTGATTTGATACTCTGTTAAACAACTCTAACAGGCTATAAGAAGCAATAATCTTGACCACAGGAGAACCAAAATGCAAAATTCTGCACAAATCATGGCAGTGGATGCCAATGAAGGGTAGCGGTTCTGCTGGATTTGTTGAAACAAAGAAGTTTTGCCAATCCACAACCCCTTGAACAGTGGCATGCAAACTAGAACAGAAAAATTAGCATCTAAAACATAATTGATGAAAAATATATAATATTGCGGTCGATATGGTGACATTAATCAGAACGAAGAGGATATGTATAATTTATCATTTCATTATGCTGATACGAACTTTTATACCTTCTAATAGCGAAGTAATGAAGCAAAAGAACAAAGATTAATGTTTCTCCAATGCTTGTTCCCTCATCATGGTCAACCAAAGCAGGTCCCTTTGATGCAGCAGCACAGACTGCAGTATTGACTGCAGATATTATGCTAGTGTTGAAAAGAATAGTCTTTGATGCCTCCTCAAGTGCTTTACTGGTGGAAAGATGCAAAATCAAGGAAAGAATACCAATTACAAAGAGACTTTCATTACTTAAAACATCAGAATTTTCTGGTGGAATAAAATACTCCATCATCTGCAGAATCAGTAACATGCTGTTAGAACAATCACTGGACAAATCATAGTGTTACAAGTAGTTTGTTTACAAAAAAATGGTAGCATCAATGCACATTTGCATTCAACCCTTCTCTGACTGTGGTTTTGCTATTATATATTCCAGTTCAATTTAGTTACTACATTTTAGACTCTCGATTCTAATATTTCAAAATCATTCTTGCAACTGCTCCCCAGATTGTTGTTTTTGGCCTGTTACCTATTCATATTATTATACTTTTCCAAATTCAAACATGAGCATGGCAATTCACAAGAGTTATGCTTTGCAGTCTGGATACTAGCTAGCTTCCTTCAGGATTTTAAATGTAGAAGTTTGGCAAAATGACACCCATATGATCAGAACTCGATAATATTGCATCATTTGATAGAGACTACACATGGAGGATCACTGACTATACTAAGTCTGATAAATAGCTAGGACTAGGAGGCGGAACTAGAAAGTCCAGGTTCCAAAATCCAAATCCAAAGCTAGCGTAAATTGCAAGGACTAAAATGATAAATTAACCAAACCAAAACTAGAATATCTAAACATGGTCATGATTAATCTATTTATCTATTTATCGATTTATAATATATAAAAGCTGATACCACTTTCTTCACAATGAGTTTAAACCATTTTTTCTTTGCTAATGATGCCACATCAGCAATTCTAATGACTTGGCAAAAGATGAAAATCAACCAATCACTATTTAGTAAAATGGTCTAAAAAAATTAAAACAAAAAACTCTTATCTATTATTATTCAATTGAAACATCAAGTACTAATTAAATGCAATAAACATACATTAAAAGTGTCATAATAATAATAATTATAAAAAATTTTAATTACAAATATTCAAATTCTACAACTTATACATATTAAGATTTTTATTACTCTTCATTTCTTAATCTCTCATACTAATTGTCAAAAATTTTGTCAAAAATTTCTTAAATTTAATATAACATTTTTATATATTTTTCATTCTCATTCATTTATTTTTTTAATTATTTACAAACAAAAAAACCGCAAGAAAAGACAAAGTGTAGCCATTAATGCAAATCAAAAAATGAAAAAAAATAAAAATGCAATTTTGTATAACTCTAATATAAATAACTTATGTCTTTTTTAAAAATAAATAAATTCAAAATCTATTTATAATATGTTCTCTAAAATATTTTTAATACAACATTTATTAAAATATACTATATAATATAAATAATCTATCTTTTCGCGCATTGCGCGGGTCTCACTCTAGTTTATATAATCTCTAAACAACTTTAATACTCTAAACAAGCTTTCTAACAATAGGAAGCAATGTGCCTAATTATATACCTTCATGGTTACTGCAATCCAACTCTGATCAGCTGAAAGTGCTTCAGGATGCACTGAACTCAAAATTTTAAAAACTAAAAGCAAGATGGACATGAAAGTTGTTTCTGAGAAGGTATTGCTCGAATAGCACCAAGTACTCATTGTTGACCCTATTCCATGCAAAGATAGCTGGTCAGAAGCAGCTGGACAGATGTGAATTAAGGTTGCCATAAGATTCAGAACAGAAATCACATCATGTTCTTGACCTTCCTCAAAGAGCTGTGCCAATAAGCATACGAAAAGTCTAGCTCCATAATTATCTTTTTCAGATACTAACTCTGCAAGCGTCTGTACATCTATAGTTTGATAAATGTTCCCAATAATTATGTCACCTCCTTCTAAGTTGTAGTTTCTGCAGAATGCTAAAATTTGATGATCCAAAGATTCGACTATATTCTCTTGTTGAAACAACCACCTCAATGATACTTTGTGAATCCTTGCAGAAAGTAAATCCCATTCATCATTCTTTATGAGCCGAAACAGAATCTCTTCAGCTTCTTGACTGTAATGAATTTCGTGGTTCATCTTGCCAAGACCCCTTAACAATCCGTACAGATTTACCAGTTGTGTCACTATAAAGTTATCATTGGTTGGATCATGAAAATCACTTCGATTAAGAAGAATATATTGTTCAAGGGAAGCTAAAACCAACTTCTCATCAGCAATTCTGGTAAATGAAAGTCAAATACAGTTGTTAGGGAAACATAGATGTTGATGAATTGTCAAATACAGAAATACGAATAAAATGAAATAGGCACAACCTTTCATCATATAGTGTACTAGTATACATAATCAGCAAAATAGCAGTTTGGCAAGAGGGCAAGTTTAAATTGTTACTTCTCCTCTGCCCAAGTAGAAAGACTAAGTCAACAGGATCGGATGGTAGGTCCAATGCAGCATCTCTAATTGGTTGTCCAGAATCATTTCCCAGGAGAGAATCTATGAGTGAGCTGAGTAACAAATATACTCTATATTTTATCCTATCTCCAGTAAACAAACCCAAACATCCAAATGAAAAACTGAACCAACTGGATGAAATCAGGGACTCGGCAAATTCCATGGCATCATTACTAGAATGCAAAAGTATCAAATGAAAAGTTTCAAGCACAGCCAGGACAATTTCCTCTTCCATTTCATGGATGCCAGATATGAGCCAAGGAAGCAAATGTGTTCTACATATATCTAGA
The DNA here is from genome assembly GCF_000817695.3 of Arachis duranensis. Taxonomy (NCBI): domain Eukaryota; kingdom Viridiplantae; phylum Streptophyta; class Magnoliopsida; order Fabales; family Fabaceae; genus Arachis; species Arachis duranensis. The sequence goes on along the minus strand of NC_029778.3, from coordinate 77,322,911 downwards.
ATGCAGCTTCTAAGTGTCAGCTTACTAGAGTTGATGGTGTTCCCATCGTGACTGTATGCATATGCCTCTTTAAGTAGGTACAGACATTGCAAGATTTGGTTAATGTCCCTTTCAGAGATGCAGATACAAGATAATGCGGCATGTTTTACTGCATCCTCAACAGATTTTGGCAGATCTAAATCTCCATTACAAGATGGAGATCTGATAAGGACCACAAAGACTGAGCAAGCCATTATAAAAGTATCAGGAGTCATACCCATCTCTCCATTAGAATCCTTTTTAAGCATTTTTATCAAAACAAGAACCAACTCCTCCATTTGAGAAGATGATACAGCTCCAGGGCACTCAGAAATGCATTCATAAATGAGCTTCACAGTCTGGAATTGAGCTGGGTGAAATGGAACTTTAGCCACATAATGTAATACTGGAATCAGAGTGTGAAACCCAATAACAAGCCTTAGTTTGAAAGCTTCCTTAGCAGTTGATAAAAAATCAAGTACCTGAAGGCACATCCTAACTACAGGATCCTTACAATCTGTTCATAAAAATGGAACAACATAATTCACTTATTTGTAACATGAAGATCCAAAGTAAGAATCGCATTTACAAACTCTAAAAGGAAAAAGATGAGCTAAGCTAAACTAGACCAATCAAACTCATCTAGGTAACTGACTATACATTTCATTCAATCAGCAATGAATCCAAACTGTAACTGATAGAAACCGGTTTGGTTTAGTTTACAAGAGGAAAGGCAAGTATTCTACTTGCTGGTTTTTAGTTGTTTTAGTTCCTAATTGCTGTGAATTAGCTATCTGGTTGTTTCCTTTGTGCTTCACTAGCAGGCATAAGGGCAATAGTTCTTAGTCCTAGCTGCTGCCTATAAATACTAGTTGATTAGTTAATTTTAGTTTTGTGAATTTCTGTTAAAACTGTTAGAACTAGAAAGGAAGAACTCTCTCCACAGTTGGTAGTTTCAACCGTGTATTCCAATAAGGGAATTGTGATTTGCAATCCCTATTCATCAATAAAGCCTACTGTTTCTGCTACTCCCTGAACCTATCACTAACACATGGACATACTAGTTAGCAATTTTTAGGTGTGTACTTACCTGATAATCTTAATACTTCAAATACATAATCTGCAATGTTTTCTTCTACCATGACATGAATCTGATTGTCTAAAGTTCCGATGGAAGACAGATAATGAAATAGTAAATCCAGAGTGCTGATTTGGACTTGACTGTTCGATGAAAGCAGTGGACCTTTGATGGCTTCTGCAAGCAGATTAACCAGAGACAACTCCTTGGCTCCCTCAATGTTTTCTTCAGAGTCAGCTCCATCAGAGTAAGAAAGGTAACAAGTATCAAATGCACCTTCTTCCCTGAGCAAATGTCCTTGAGCCAACATAGTCAAAAGTGCTAATCAATAATGAAGGAGAACTGTTAGTCAAAGTAAAACAATACTGAAAGTTATGTCATACTACAGAGTGAGTCTTTACTGTTGCTAAAGCCGTTTGGATGACTAACATTAATGACTCAATTCATTAATCCAGCAATGTCTGCTTAGCATATATACTCTGTAGCTTATGTGTGCATAATCTTAGAGAGATACAAGCAGAAAACCAATCTTATTGATATCATGATATACAGATGATCATATATGAAGTTCTGCATACTATGGCAACCTTTTTGTGTCTTTATATCGTCAGCGTGTAACAGCACCAGGGGCCGGGCCTCCTAATTGCAAACATCTATTAGATTGTATCATCTTGTTTGTAATGAGTTTCAATGCAAGAAAAGAGTAAAAACATGTTTTGGAGAATGCCAATGGTATCAGCTCCTTAAGATGAAAGCATGAGGACCAAGTAACAGAGAGAAAAGAGAGAGCTTGGAATTGTGAATGAGAAAATATACATGACAAGCTACGTAAGACAAAAGACATGTTAGTAATCTCTAAATGAAATGAGAATGAATTTCTAACTAACTACACACACCAAGACCGACCTAACTAACTGCATGCTGAACCAGTGTAACTGCCAATAACAACTATCATAGAAATTCTTGATGTCAAATCTTACTAAATGTCCAAAACTGTCCTCGTCACAAACAAAACAGAAATACTGAAAATTGAAACTTCAGCAACAAACAAAAAGATTATGAGATTGATAACAGACCAATACAATTCAAGCGAACATCATCATTTTGAGACTTCATGAGAACATCTCCCAACAGGTACAGGAGCTTTGGACAAAAGGAAACTAAGATATCAGTGTCATCTCCCTCAGCAGATGTATTCTTAAGAGCATACAGTTTGTAAAGGACAAAAAGGATCTCGCCACGGATCTCGTCACTGCACTGAGGAAGTAGAGGGATTACAACATCCAAATCAAATTTGGAAAGACTATTATGCATATCAGAACCAATACATTTGTTTACCTTGGCAATTGAAGACCGGTAACAAGAATGGTAATGAGGCTGTATACATCTCTGATATGTGCTATTAGATCATCATTTTCACAATTCAGAAGAACCCCAAGGCAGTGTATCTGTACACTCAAACCACAAAAAAAGAAAAAAAAAACAACAGTCAATAAATTTTACCCTTCATTTTGTCAAGAATAATGGAAATAAAAACTCTTATACAGTGTTCCAATAGAGTAAAAAAAAGAGGACAACCCGGCGCATAAGCATCTTGCGTTAAGGCAGGGTCCGGGAAGAGCCGCACCAAAGGGTGTAATATATGCAGCCTAACCTGATAATTATATCAGTGGCTGTTTCCACGGCTTGAACTCATGACCTGGAGGTCATATAGACTGTTAATTGTACTCCAAGACTGCATAGAGTCATATGTGAAGTTTAAATTTGTGGTCCGCCACCAAAACAACAACCATGACTGCAACCACAATCACAGAAATTACAGTGATTGTGGCTACAGAAATTCCAGTCAGAGCAAAATCTCATAGTTTTGGAAGCCTTGGAAATGCATATAAATTCATAACAACTTCAATTTTAGTCCAATTTCCCCAATTCAGTAAATGCAACATAACAACAATCACAATTTAAAAGCATCACTAGATAAATAATTCGTTACATGCAAAAAAACATATCACCGCATTACATTCGATTTCATGTAAGGTATTTAAACAAATAAACTATCAGATGAAACCAAGAATCCAAAACATATATGATCGGAAAGAAATCAAAATTACCATGTGCAACTGACGGGAGCTCCAGGCCAGAGTACCGGAGGCAATCCTATCGGAAACCCGACTGACGAACTCTTGTCGAACGGAGGGATCATTGGATGCGCAGAGATTGACAATGAGGCGGATAATCTGCGCAGCAATGGGCTCATCGTCGAAGGAGGAGAGGGCAGCGACGAGAGGGGAGAGGAGGAAGTGAGGGTGAAATGCGAGGACCGATCGGAGGAAGGGAGGGTGAGAGAGGGACCGTTCGATCTGGAAGAGAGCATAGGACACGTGGACGGTTGGGGAGAGAGGGTTTGAGACGAGGTTGGAGAAGCAGAGGAGGCAGATGGAGCCGCCGAGCTGAGTCCGGAGATTTAAGGAGGAACGGTGGCCCTGGGAGCATGAGGTGTCGTTGACGAAGACAGTGTCAGCTTCTTCTTCGAAATCCAAATCCACTTCCTGCGAATCGTACATTCTCGTCCCGGTTCAAGCTCAGAAACGATGAGGACGAGGCTTCTGTATGTTCAAACTTGCTTTTGGCGCCAAAGTAACAGCAAAATGCTAGTTAAATAATGTGATATTATATCTAATGATCTAGGATTGTTCATTTTTTGTGTTAGTTAAATGCTGATCAAATTTTAATAAAATTGCTAACCCGTAGACTTTTTCTTTATTTATTTATATTTTAGGGATAAACCAAGAGTGTAAGCTTGTATAAACAAATTTTTTATTTGATCTGCACTAAAATATCAGGTTGAGTCAGATATCTACGATTTTTAGGTTTGGATATGATCTTATCTGACTTGATATATAAATTTGCAAATCTGACAGATTAAATATTTAATATTATTGGTCAAAAAATCAAAATTTTAAAACTTAAAAAATATTTGAATTTTTTTATTTTTTTAAATTTATTACTACTAAAATATTTTAAATTTTTAAATGATAAAAATAAAATATTTATTTATAAAATTTTATGATTCGGATCTGTGACTAGATTTGTAAATACATATCTAAAATTTGCGCTCCAATTCTGTATATTTGCATATTGGTTTGGATACAATTTGATGGATTTACAGGCCAAATACAGATATCTTATGGATCGAATCTAAATTTGTAGACTTGTACTAACCATCAAAATTTAAAAACACTAACATAACTACCCATGAAAAAAATTTAATTTAATTTATTTTGTACCCACAAAAAAAAATTTTTGATTGACAAAAATACCAAATATAAAATATTTGTTGACTCTCTTAAGCATTTGAATTTACTTTCTTTTTCTTTAGTTAATTGTCTTGATTACTTTTTAGTTTAATCTCTTTGTTATTTACTTTTAATTATGCTTTTATCTTTTTACTATTTACATTCCTGTTAATTACGATTAAACTCTGATTTTATCATACTCAATAATCATGCACTATATTGACATTTTTAGGGAGAATGACCTGGACCAAAAATTTTTGTTATTGATTTGAATTGTGACCTTTTTAAACTAAACTTTAAGAATATTAAATTTTGATTTAGAGTCGTAATAAACTCGAGATTTATAATTTGTAAATTTTTTAAATCAGTACTTAACATTCATCAAGATTATTTTCTTTTTATCTAGAGCAGTGAAGGAAAGAAATGTTAACACAACTATATGTCCTGCTTTAATCTCTAAATGTAACCAGATGTACATTCATTTTTCACCACGAACTACGATAGAATTTTTTCTATAACTAACCAATTATAGTCACTAATTCTAATTAATTAAAATCCTAATTCATCAATAATTTATGAGCCCAAACTAAGCTAAAAAAAAACAAACTAGTTAAAACTAAGCTCACTAAATTAGTAAATTTAAACCAAATCTACAAATAAAAAAATCTCAAACTAAGATCGTTGTCCCAACATACTCAAACCAAGCATGTTTAACTACTAAGCTCAAATCAAACTTGAAAATCCTCTAAGAGTTGAATACCTAACAAAATTTGCTTACATAAAATATTAAATTAGTGTGCTAACCGTTAAGTGCTTTATTGTCACTCTCTCATTGATAAGGGACTGATACGAAGCACTATTGCATTGGTTAAGAACCCATTAATTCAAATATGTAAGAAAAGAAAATGATAAATAATTCTTTTACAAACTATTGTTTGGACACTTAACTCTCTATCAATATTAAAATTGAGACATATCGATCCCCGTAGTGACGAAGATAACTATAGAACTCATATCTTTTTTCTTGTATATCATATCATTCTCACACAATTTAAATACACATAAATATTTTTTTTCACTGTTCTCTCTTACTTTTCTAAAGTGATATTAGAGCCATGATATCCTCCTTGAAGAGAATAAGATGCTTTCTTTCTATGAAATCAACGTGTTTTTCACACTTTTTCTTCATAACATTTTTTTTATGTCACTATTTTGATGATTTCTCACCTCACCGATTCGTCCTTCTTTTCTGTCATGTCTTTTCAAGTCTAATGAGTTAAATACCACTGTCATCCACCGTTGGACGTTACTCCACATGTTGTTAGAAACTCTCTGTCCAGCTCCAATAGTCATGCTTCTTTCAGTTTCATTTCGAACCCATTTCTCACATTTTCATCCATCACCAATCGTCCTATCCTCTCTGCTGTGGTGTTCAAAGTCGAACGAGCAAAATTTCACCGTCCATCACTGCTGACACATGCTATCAGAAGTTGCTGCCACCGTTCACCACCACCTTTATCTCCACCCGCAATATTTTCACCATTGTTGGTCATTTTCCACATCAGTAGTGTGCTTAACATGACATTATCATATTGGAAGATGACGTGGCAAATAATGTACCAACTGATGTGCACCTCTATGTGAATTTTCCTAAGGATTTTTTATGTCCTCTTTTTAATTTTGTCCTCTGTTTTTATAATTTTCGCTTTAATTTTGATGTTTTTTATCTTTGTGGGATATTTATCTATTCTTATGGAGAAACTATACTATATATTTTTGGTCATCTTTTGACAATTTGCCATCCTCCAACAATTCATCATCTCTTTGCAATTCGCTACCTCTTTGGCAATTTCTGGCGCCATCTATTTAGTAGGTTTTTCACAATTTGTCATTCTTCTAGTAGTTTTATCTGCGTTCCGTTTTGATAGTTTTGTCTGTATTTATTCTATCAGTTTTTGTAACTTATTTGTGAATGTTTAGAAATGTTTTAGTTAGCATTTACAATATACTAATTCAAGATATAAGTAAAAAGTTCATTTCTCAGAACTAACAATGTATTTCATATACTTAACGTTACCTATGAGAACATGATTGATATTTAATATGTTATAGTAAGTTGCACAATTTATTTTAGAAGGATGGAAAATAAGTTGTCTTGATACAGTGAATGTAGTGTCAAATAGTGAGACTTTGCCAGTTTAGTTTTAGCATATTTTTCTTAATAGTTTTATTTGCAATAATAATAAATAAATTATATAAATAAATATTATCAACTAAATTATATTTTTTTGGGTCGTTAATGAGACATAAACTGGCCACAGAATCTGTGAGGCACTCAATCTCCAAAACACTTGTCATTGAATTAGTCCAGCTACTTTCTTGTGGGCTCGCCAACCCGCTGTGTCACCCCCAACAAGTTGATCGGGTATTTTTCTTTGACGATTCGAGTGGTGAATTGGACGAGGAATTTCTAAGAGATATCCACAAAGGCCGTTATGGACACTTGTGGTAGGAAGTTGAACCAATGGATTGTCGGCCCCACTAGGGTCATCGGGAACGCGTGGTATCTGACTGCATCTCTCATACCTTTTAGGTTCATCTTTGCCTCGAAAGTCGTGATGTGTTCTTGTGGGTCTTTTGTAACACTTATTACACAGAATCTTACGCTTAAGTGTTAAAGTAGAGGTGGCGAGGTATTACGACCTCTAAAATCGAAAAGTTGTATATAAATGAATATAGTTAAAAGAGATTATAATTAGAAGCCTTGAAGAAGAAGCTAAACAAAATCAAAACAGAAAATCACATCACACTTATATGGATAAAGCATAAATCGGATAAACGAGATTGAAAGGAAGGATAATATATATATAACCCCAAAACATAACTCAAACTACAATATAAACACCTATTTCTCCATTGTCAACCTCTAAGAGGGACTTACACAAAAGTACAGGGCAGAGAATCTATTCACATATATATACATAAGCAAAATACAAAACATCAAGTCCCAAAAGAATTTTTTGCTTCCAAAGAGTCTCCAGAATGCTCAGTGAGGTGCCTTTCGACTTGCATCTGAAAAACAGCAAAATATGTATCGGATGAGAACCGGAGGTTCTCAGTATGGTTAAGGTACCCACATAGGTAATATAAAAGGTCCCGCGAAAGTCAGAAGCATTCCTAAAACTTTGACACTCAGTTAAAGCTTAAAAAATTCTAACGCTAATCTAACTCTTCACCTTCTGCCTCCCTCAAACTTCCTAACTACCGGGTGAAAAATCCTCATCATGCCTCTGCCAAAAGAGGGTCTCTCAGGTACATATACAGACAAATCAAACAAAGAAAACACAGATAGGATACAAATACAGCAAGTAGAGCAAGTAGCAGATAAGCATAGTTAAATAGTTAGGCAAACCAAAACAATGCACATTCAAGAAGAACAAAAAAATACATATGATGTATGCCTGTCCTATGCCTAATGAGTCTCATCTGTCAGTTATATAGCCAAACTTGACATGTCCGGTAGCTAACCTTGGACAAAAACACCACATCGCGGAGCAAGTGGGACTAAGCCACAACCCCTTGCATATTACCCACTTGACCCAGAGCAAGTGAAACGAACCACTACTATTGCGTACTCAACCCAGAGCAAGTGGAATAAACGACTACTATTGCTACTGCCCAGGTGTCTCAATCACTGACCCGAAGCAAGTGAGACGAACCACAATCCTTGCTACTACCCAAATATCACAAATATTAATATTAAATTCCTTATCACTTAATTAACTCCTTTCATAATCATAATCACCGAATCATGCTCATCATCACTTCAATTCATCCCTCATTCCATCGCCATTCATCATTATCATCATCATCTTTATCAATCACTTCTCATTCATCATTACCAACACCTCATTAGCTTGATTATCCACTTCACAAATCCTTCTTACTATCTACTAAACTTATTCAACGTATTCATCCATGTTCCAAAGCTTAAAAACTCGCTAACAGACTCTAAGTATGTGTTAAAGAGGTTTGGAAAGATAGAGAATTGGCTAAAATCTCAAAAATGTAACTTTTTCAAAATAGGGTGGTCATGTGTACGCATGCCACTTGCGTACGCACGATTGTAAATTTTGACAATTCCGCGTATGCGATTACCTCCCTTAAACGCTGGTTTTCAAACAGAGGGGGTGGCTCGCGTATGCATAGATATCGCCGCGTACACACACATTCCAAGTTTTGCCATTCTTGCGTACACATGAGTGTGAAAATTGGTAAAGTTGTGTACGCATCCACCTCATGCGTACGCAAGTGTGTTGAACAGAGAGCATTCTCGCGTATGCATGCATGTTACCACATAAGTTAAGTCTGCAGATATCAGTTTTACACACCCAATTTCGAACGTTCATAACTTTTTCGTTAAAAGTAATTTTTAGTCCATTCTTCAAATGTTGTAAACCTCACTGACCTAATTTTCTTTTGAAACAAGCTTTTACAAAATTTGAGGGTCTGAAAACTAAGTTATAGCCCGTCAAAGTTGGTCAAAAATAAGCTTTTACCAAAATTTACAAAATCTCTAGTTGTTCAAGATTCTCAATTTCGAACCAATAATTTCACAACCAAAACAATACCAATTGTGTTCAAACCCCATTCATACACTCTTCACTCATTTCACAACATGCTAACATCCAAAACCTGCAATCTATTCAACATACTCATTCCTGATTTCTCATTAAATCCAACATTAATCATCAACATTACACATTATATACACATACCATATCTACTCAAACAAAACAACCAATTCATATCAATTCAATACCAACCACACCACAATCACCTCAATATATAAATTTATCAATACCACTCAATAATTTTCAACAACAATTCACATCAAACTCAACATTTATTTCTTATCCACTAAACATGCACTATTTACATAATTCAACTTAATCTACGGTCAGCTAGCCTAAGTTTTCACATGATATTATACATTAACTACGAGAAACCAAAACCATACCTTGGCCGATTCTTCCCTAAGTCACAAATGCCACAAATTCTCTTCTTCATAAGCCCCAAGGTCTTTACATCAACCCAACCATCTTGCATCCACCACAACTTTGTTCCAATTCACCACTTTGAGTCTAATTTCACATAAATTCAATCTAACACTACACAATTTTATATATAGCCACAATTTCAATACCTAATCTTATAAAAATAAGAAAAATTCACCAGGAAAATAAGTTTCTCACTTTACCCACAGATGATTTGAGCAAAACCCAACAATTATTCGTCACTAGAGTACACCTAATTCATCAAAAATACCAAATTCCTCAACATTTAATACCCAAAATAACAAAATTGAAGGGGTGAAAAATGGGTAAGAAATATCAAATTTCTTACCACGTTGTTCTAATGGATTTGAAGAGAATTTTAAGATGAATGCGTGGCCACTGACGACTCGTCAATTGGAGTTGCGGATTGAAAGTTATGATCTAATGAATCTTTTATGTCATACAGGTTTAGGGTTCTCGCCCCCTCCCTCATCTAATTTAGCGTGTTTCAATTTATGAGGGGAAAGAGAAGGCTAATTCTTCATTTATATGTTGGGCCTTGAACCCCATACGGACCCGATTAAACCGGTTCGGTCCGTTATCCCAACTTTGAGCCAAAATCTTAAAAATTTGTATCTAAATTTGTATTTTAAATATTTTTACTTCCTCAACGTATAAAATTTTATTTCTTAATTTCTTTGAATAATAAGTAATTTATTAGCTAATTATTTATTAATTACCTGGGATTTACATCTTTGGTGCCATCGTACCTCATGTCCGTCGATCTATCGAAGTTCTTAAGTAATCGGACTTTTAGGATGGAAGAGTGGAAAGGAGTTGCGTTGATCACTACGGGATCCCGACGTTTCCTCTTCCGCTCCCCCTTACGTTCCTGACTTCTCGACTTGCAACGGGAGTAGAGGGACTGGGTTGGACCGTCATTTTGACCGTGCCCGTCGTCCTCCTCTTTCTGGCGCCTTTGTCCTGACCTCCTCACAGGGGACTGGGTGCGAGAATGGCTGAGCCGGGGCTCTGCGTGCGAGGCGGTGTTACAGCTAATTTCGGGGTTGTACCAGTCTTTTGTTGTCAACTCTCTCTTGAGGTTTTGAACTCTGTGCCTAAGCTCTTGCATAATCCGAGAGTTATCGCTGCCGTTACCGCCGAACGGACGCTTTCCTGGAAATCAATCATGGGAGGGGCCTTGGTCAGAGGGAGTTTCTCGGTGCCTCCGAGAAGTACCGGTGCTCACTCTGCTCATGAGGCAACCTCCTTGACATTTGTGGCCTCCCTCCCCCTCTGGTTCGTCCTTAGGACGAGGAAAAACTTCTATTTCAGACTCATGCAGGTCCCCATAGACGGCACCATTGTTCGATTCCTCGGGGGTCCGTTGTGATGAAAGGTTGAATAGGATAGGGATTGGATCCCGAGCATGAGATCTATAGAGTGGAAGGCTGGTGGCTTACGTTAGTTGATCGACGGGTGGGGCTACCCTATAAGGACACTCCGATGCTAAAATAAGTGTCCATATGAGAAGGCAGCTAATTAGGGTAATAATGTGACATACCTTAGAGGAGGGGTTGGTTCCTCCTCTTTATCCTTTGTCTTCGGGTGGGCCCTTTCACTTGGGCCCAATCAAAGTCACTTGATTCACTTTTATCATCTTCATTATTTTGCAAATGTAAAGAAGTTGATATTCCTAACTTCTCAATTACCAAGTTCAATTTACTTTTTGTCTCATCCAATTTTTTTTTCATTTCTTCTTTCTCCTTCCTCTCTTCTTCAAGTTGAGCTTATAAAGAACTCGTTATTGAGGTAACTTGACTTCTTACCACACTACCAGAAAACCAGGATTTTGCTACGCTTTTAAAGCGTGACAAAAAATTAGAAAAATCGTAGCGATAGCTTTTTGCCATGCTTTTTGAGCTACCCGTACGCTTTTGAAAGGGTCACATCTGCTAGCGTGCCGGTTACTCTATCGCCACGCTTTTGGTGACCTATGGCCACACTTTTATCTATTGCCACGCTTTTAAAGCATGGCTATTGATGACTGCTGTACAATATGACTATACTTTTAAAGTGTGGCTATAAGTTTGTTCAGGTTCTATTATTTTCTCTTTAGTCTTTGTAATAAAATCTTATAAAATTCATAAATAATTGTAAAATTTAGATAATGACCAATAATTTTAATATTGTACAAGCATTTCTTAATTACGCAAGTTCGACATATATGATTGAAATAATTAAATCCTTTCAACAATTTACACTATATTCCATAGCAATAATAAAAGATAAATAATTCAATGGCGTGAGTTGAGACTTGAGGTAGGTACTACTTATATACATCCTTCTATGATGAATGAATTATTTCACAAAATAATGCCAAAACTTGTTAGGAGCAATTGTCGCTTAGCTTGGTGGAGGGCTTAGGGTTATCTGAACGAGTTAGGACAATTGTAAGAAGGAGAAAGCTAAAGTTTGGAAGAGTAGATGGGGTATTGCAATCGTAACTTAGTAATTTCAAAGGGAATTTTCTGATTTTTTTTTAAATTTTTTGGCCATGCTTTTGAAGTATGTCAAAAGAGTTGTAGGAAACGACTACTCTTTTAGAATGATCCTATGACAAAACACTCTGTCGCCACACTTTAAAAGTGTGCCTGTTTTTCTCTATGGCTACGTTTTTTAAGTGTAGCAAAAAAAAAGTATGACCAAATCTCGAATCAATTGTCACCTTCATAAAAGCGTGGCTATTGACTCTTTTCATCACGCTTTTGAAGTATAGTAAAAAAATGTGGCTAAATCTCTAAAAAAATATAACTATAAACGTTTTTTCTTATAGTGCCATATCCTTTAGCCTCTTGCTAGACATAATTTTTATATCTTGTGCTTTTAAAGAAAAAAAAGTTTTTATACACCTACCTAAAAAATTAAGTCCAACAACTAAATTAATTAATTAACTAATAAATATATTGATGGTATAAATTAATTAATCAACTAATAAATATTATATAGTATTGTTATATTGTTTAACTATTCATTAAGTATTATTTCATTTATATCTAATATTATTTTATACCGTCTTAGATGATTAGCATGAGGTAGGAAATTAGGAATTGAGCATGTTTGAGTACATTCTATTTTATTTTTTTTTATTTTTTAGTTAGTGTTATTGTCTTCTTTATTTGGTTAAATTTTTTTTTTAAAAATTTATTATTTCAAAGTATATATTATGGGAATTTTTATTTTATCATTCATATTTGTCAGATTATCAAAATAAATTATACTATTTTTATGGCCAATAACTATTTTAGCCAATGTTTAATAGGGACAAAGTTTCGCTAACAAAAATTTAAATTGACAAGCTCATGTGTAAGATATAGAAACCAAGAATGTTTTAAATAAATCATCATTTGTAATCAACTGATGAGTTATTTTGTTTTCGTAATAAGGTGATAAGTTATCTTCTCTCATATTTTATTTCGAATTTTATTTTACTATAACATTCTTATATATATTCTTATATTATTTATAAATATATTGATTATATAAATTAATTAATCAACTAATAAATATTATATAGTATTGTTATATTTTTTAACTATTCATGAAGTATTGTTTTATTTATATCTAGCGTTATTTTATATAATTTTAAATAATTAGTATGAGGTAAGAACTACATAGGTGTTGTTTGAGTACATCTTATTTTATTTGAATTTTTTATTTTAATTAGTATTGTCATCTATTTTATGTAGTTAAGTTTTTTTTAAATATTATTATTTAAGGTATTTTATATTGATTATGAAAATTCGTATTTTATCATCTATATTTATTGAATTATTTAAATAAATTATATTATTTTATATTATCAATAACTATTTTAATGAATATTTAATAGGATAAAAAGTTTCATGAAACAAATTTTCCGTTAACAGAAATTAATGATAATTTACACTCCATGACAATAGATCCGTTTAATACTCAAATTTTGATGCATATGAATAAAATGATAGTCTCTTCATACTCATTTAAGTAAGAAATTACATAATTCATACTAACATCCTAGTAAGTTAATTCTCTCCTTATGTTCATAATTTTAAAATTTATTTGAATATACTATTCTTATATTCTTAATTTCTTATATTGTTTGTGGATACGCTGATCATATAAATTAATTAATCAACTAATAAATATTATCAAATATTGTTATATTTTTTTTAACTCTCTATCCAATTTTATTTTATTGATATCTAAGTATTTTTTTATCAGCTTTGGATAATTAACATATGGTAGAAATTGAGTATGTTATGTTTGGATACCTTTTATTTGAAAGTTTTTTTAACCAGTACTATCCTTTATCTTATTTAGTTGAACTTTTTTTTTTTTAAATGTGAGCATAAAGTAATGCTCATTCATTAAAGATGTAAAGTTCATGCGATCATACACCTATTTTTTCCAAATTTAGTTTTTTTTTTTTTACAAAGACATTCTTTTTATTTTATTCCATAATTTAGTTGGAATGAATTGAATTAAAATAAAAAATTTTGCAAGATTGTAATTGGGGATCTTGTGGCTCTATACAACGAATGAGGCTCATTTATATTTGTGATAGGTTTGAATAGATATATAAAATTTTTCTATACAAGTCGTCCAAAAAAAATGTTGGTAAATTAGTAATTTTTTTTTGCAGTAAATTTAGCTATGTTCCTTTAAGAGTTATGCTTAATTCTACAATACCCACCAAAATGGAAACGGTACAAAAGGGTCCCTGTCTAACTTTCTTCTTTTAATAATAATTTGCGCGTCTACTTTTTATTGCCTTTTTAATTTAATTATATTAAAATGAGAAGAAAACTATAGAGAGAGAAAGGGAGCAGGGAGGACATGCTTATGCTTGGTCTTCCCACGTGCAATTATGCTTCTTCCAAGTGTCAATTTTCTCCTACAATTTTCTGTACGGCACCACAGAATTCTAGGGATCACAAAAGAAAAAAGATTAAAGCTTAATTTCAGACTCTATGTTGGGATATCTGTCCTTAATTCTCCTGGTTTTAAGCTAGTCGTGGAGTGCACATGCACATCTTGAGTTGTTAATCATAACTTTAAGTCATTAGTTTTTTATTTTTTATGGTATTTTTAATTCGACAGATTAAGTACTAATTTGTAGTAAATTTGAGCTTTATTTAAAAATTTGTTGTTGACCAATAAATTACTGTATACACAAGATGAGATTCAAACCTGTGATATTTACTTAAGTCATTAATTATATTTGAGAGAATAATTAATCTAATCTTTCAGTTATGCAAATCTCAACTTAATTTTTAAAATTTTAATTGTATTTATTTAATTTTTAAATTTTATCTAAAATTTTTAAATACATAGATATTAATGGAATAATATCGAATGCCACACTAAATTTATAGGACGATATCATATTAGTTTTAATACTCAAATATTCTAAAAATAATATCGTACATGATATTTATTGAAAATTTTTTTTCCAAAATAAATAATACGACATCGTTTTTAAACAATTTAAACGCTAAAATTAAAATTGTATCATTTTACATATTACAACGTGATATTTGATTATTTATATCAGTATTCATTAATATTTATGTATCAAAAATAGTAAAAAAACTAATGTAAGTCATGTTTATAAAATTTAAATATTAGATAAAAATAATTAAAATTTCAAAAATTGAATTAAAATTTATATACAAATTCAAAAATCAAATTAAATTAAGTATTAACTCATTATATAATTACATTATTAGCGTTTCCTTCAATTAACTTCTATGTAAATTAAGTAAAGAAAAACAAGAACGGGGAGAGAAAAAATGCTTTTAATAATTTTATTGGTTTTGTGATTACTAATTACACTAGTTCTGATTATTTTAAGAGTTGAATTTTGATAGAAAATTTTTACAATATCATCATTCAATTATATTATTTATTTAAATAATTATTTAAATGGTAAATATAAAAGTAACTTGTATAATTTGATATGATATTATTTAATGAAATATCTTTAATTTTTTATACTGAAAATACATGAACATTAAATCTTTATTTGAATAATACTTATATTTGCATGAGATATGGAATAGTACCCAATACCCATGTTGATTATTGACGGTGGAGAGGGAGAATAATTAGCCACTTAAATAATGGTTCCTTGGTAGGATTGTAACTAGTAATTATTTTGATTTAACTAACCTGACTTGGTCGAGTGATCAGCTCACTCGTCCGCTTAAACAAGTGTCGGGAGTTTAAATCTCGCTTTGTGCATACAGTAACCCATTGGCCAGTGACAGACCTTTAAATTGAGTTCAAATCCGCAACAGATTAGTCATTGACCTGTCGAGTTGGGAGATACCGTGAAAAACTAAAAAAAATAATTATTTTGATCTTATATCAATATTAATCATTAATATTTGAACTTAAAAAAGAAAAATTAATGTCATGGGTTAACAAAACCGTACCCTAAATAATAATTATGTGGAATTACAACCATATGTTTATTCCAAAAGAGGGGGACGTTGTATCATTTTAAAACTTAAAAAAGACATAAACAATAGACATAGTTAACATGCACTCCAACTTTCCTCCTAATCATTATTAGTGCTTTCTAAGTACTATCACTTTTAATATAAAAGCATACAAGATATATAGGTGCCAGCATGAAATGATGGGGTTACCCCAAAATTTCAGAGGGGGAAAGAGGCAGGAACAAGAATGCTAGACCCCCATGTGAGTCTGATTTGGGAACAAAGCAAAGAAAGCTTACAAAGTGTTTCACATGGGATGAGAGAAGAGGACATGATTCTTCTTATTACATTACCCTTATTCTCTTCACAGCTCATCATTACCCCCAAAGTCTTCCACCTTCAATTCCCACTACACACCACCATCCCCATAATTAAAATATTAATCTGCCCTAGAGATCTCTTTTATGTAACTGCACCTACTGAACAATTGAATGATCCCACATTGCATGTCTTTCTTTACTTTTTTTTTCTTTTTAATATATCTATTATTATTATTACTATTATTTAATTAAAAAATTCAGTAGATTTAGTATCAATCATTTTCTCAAGATTTGATTTTTAAGTTCTTTAAATACTTATAAATATATGTATATCTGCTATCAATAAATTATGTCAACTATTTTTTTTGCCATTTAATATTTTAATTATTATATACCAATATAGTATAAATATTTTTTATTAGATGTTTACGTTTGAATAATTTCTTTAGATAATAAATAGTTATATTAACTATGTTTTTATTAATATAACAATATAACATTTTCTTAAAAATGTTTTACAGTAATAGTATATAAACACAATTTATTATGTAAATCTTATATGATATGAAAGGCAATTTGCCTATTTAAAATTTTTGGAGGAAAACATTAACAGATTACAAATTTTTAAAACACCAGACGTAATTGCAGCTTTTCTATTTATATGTAAACTTGACACCTTGCTCTAAATTAGAGTTTGTATGTAAATCGCTACACTCTGTCGCGGTTTATGTTAAAATGGTGCAAGTGTAAAAACCGCTATTCTACTGTAGGTATGGCATAACAAAATCCGAATCGTGTAGATTAGTACGCTTGGGTTACTTCCAACGTGAAGGACACAGCTTCCCAAATAACCCAAGAAGAACTCCAAGAGTTGCGTAATTCCAGGGCCTTGTGTGGAGGTGGCCTGAAGGAAGCAAAGTACAATATTTTCGTCTCAAGGGATCAAGAACGCATATACCAGATAAACATGTCGGCTCCCCGATGGCCAACTGGTTATGGGTGTACAAACCCATGTTCACCACGTTGGGCGTCTGTCCCCCTTTTTCTCCCTTTATCATGGGATTATTGAACCGATGTGACGTTGCCCCATCACAACTCTGCCCGAAGAGCTGGGCAGTCATTCGTTGCTTCGAGATGGTGCGTGAATACTTGGAGCTCTCGGCCTCTGTCAACGTATTCCTTTACCTCTTTCTACTCACCAACCTTACTCGAGAGGGCAAACACAAAAAGGGCTACATGTCCTTCTGAGCAGTGCAAAACCGCCGAATCTTCGGACTATTCGAAGATTCTTTCCATGGGTTCAAGAGTCACTACAAGAAAAAGGCGTATTTGTAACAAAAAATAATGTTACAAAACGTCGATATTTTGATACAAAAGTTTTTTGTAACAAAAAAAGGGTCCATTGCAGTAAGTCCCGTTACAAAAAGTTTTTGTAACGAAAAATGGAACTGTTACAATTCAAAAGCATATTTTGTAACAATTTTTTTTGATACAAAAAAACGTAAGCTGTTACAAAAGTGGTAACAATTTTTGATATTGAAGGTGTTATTCGTGACAGTCAATTTTTTTCCTATCAAAAAATTTTGTTACAAAATGTAACATGATTTTGTAACATATTTTTCTTTAGTTACGAAAGGAAATTAATTATTTTGTAACTACTTTTTTTTTATTACAAATGACATGCCTAATTTACTGAATTAATTTTTTAAATTAACTAGTATATTAACAATGGTAATAAGCAAGTTTACATGTATATAACATGCAAAAACATACATAAATCAAACCAAATCTTTTTAGCTAAAATTGTCTTGAAACAAAATAACACTAGTTAGTGAGTACATTGATTAGTTCAACCAAAACATAAAAGTTCTAACATACAAAGTTCAACCAAAACATAAAAGTTCTAACATAGTTAATGTCTCTATGCATCAAAATATTGTTGAGCTAATTCTTGGTAGCATATGATCTCCATTTCAGCACTCCTGTAAATAAGAAAAACCGAAAGAAAGAAGTTAGAAACAAGATATAACACTGATTTTATTTTTTCCACTAAGTTATATCCAAAATGTTTAGAAAAATTTCGGCAGAACCTCCCCTAAAATTTGGATATTTCCACCGTCCACGGTTCCAACAAACACAACCAAAGCGCAACTTATATCTCAACCATACCCAACCAAATTTATCAAACCAAATAATGGGACATTTGTCATATTTCAACCATGACACAAGCAAAATGTGATAGATAGATCCATAAACAAATTAAAGTATACTAGTATAAAATGGGAATCATCTACGAAAATGTATTAAAGCCATAAGCAACTTTAGGAGTACCTTTAGGGTCTAGTTTGTTTCATTGTCAAAGCGCGCCATGAGAGAATTCACAACAGCTTGTTGAGCTTCCAATTGAGCTTTCATTTGAGCTAATTCTTCCTCTTGCCGCGTTCGTTGCTCTTCAAGTTTTTCTTTGAGCACATCTATTTCCTTTGTTAGCTCCTCACGGTCTTGCATTGCCTCTTGAAGTTGAGCTTGAATCCTTAACTTAGACTTTGTAGCCTTTATGCCATAACTTGCACCACTTTGCTCACCTCTCACAAGTAGAAAAGCTTCATTTGGAGTGAGAGGATTTTCCAAATCATAGGATTCATCAAGCATAGAGGTAATATCATCCTACACAATCCAATTTGTTATTTGAAAATGGAGATAAAATTTAACTTGCATGCAGTTGAAAGAGGAAAAGGTTAGTAATATTACATCAATTTGTTTAGCTTTTTCATTGACCCATTCTCCATTACTCTTTTGATGAGTAATTTGCCACAATTCTTGAATGTCAGGTTCGACACCGGTTCTAGGATGGCGCTGCAAATTTTTTGGAAGTTTAAAATATAGCATGTAGTTAAGTACAAACGTGACATAGCAGAAAATTCAAGACCAAATTAAACAGTTTAAGACTATTTACCCGATCACGTCTAACAACTTGAAATGTCCTTCGACCAACAATATGTGGTACAACGTGATGCTTTCTATTATCTTTGTTTCTTAAACTTTTTTCCTATAGAAGACCAAACTCAGAAAAGAGAAAAGGAGGTAAGGTATAATTATTTGCATTGACCTAAAATAGCAAAACAACATAAGCACACCTGAATGGTTGTCACAATGAAAAATTCAAACCTGAAAAGAAGGACTTCCAAAGTAGGATACCAAATTCTCCCATGTCTCCGGTAGAACATTGTTTGGCGGATTTTGAAGGCGCTCCTCATCAGTTTGATACAACTCATAGTGCTCACGCAGTCTTGAGCGCCAACTTCGATAACATATGTTAGCCTTAGCTAAAATCATATTGCGCGTTACCTGCGTATCTGCTATATCAAACTTTTCCTACATATGATAGCAGAAATAAAAGCTTTAATATACATAATAGCAGAAATAAAAGCTTTAATATACATAATAGCTTTAACATATGATAGCAGAAATAAAAGCTTTAACATATGTTAGCCTTAGCTAAAATCATATTGCGCGTTGCCTTAGCTAAAATTAGTTAGCAGAAATAAAAGCTTTAATATACATAATAGCTTTAACATATGATAGCAGAAATAAAAGCTTTAACATATGTTAGCCTTAGCTAAAATCATATTGCGCGTTGCCTTAGCTAAAATTAGTTAGCAGAAATAAAAGCTTTAATATTCATAATAGCAGAAAATATAATTTTAGTATTACCAAAACAATGTCGCATATTTTTTGCTTGACATCATCTCCAACTTGGCTCCATTTCTCTACATCCAAAGGAGCATTTTGTCTTGTAACAATCCCCACTTCAGATGCAAACAGATCAGCATGGATGCCATTAGGAGCCAAGTTCTCCATAGAGATTGGCAATTCCAATTTTCCATTTGTCTTTGTTTTTATAACCCTATTTGTTGCAATCCCACGCGAAGGTCCCCTTTTACCGATACGCCTATCAACGGGGGCAGTGGGTGGTCAGGGGCTGGGGCTGGGGCACGGGCACGGGCTGCCGAGGCTGGGACAGGTGCTCGTGGTGTATAACCAGATGCAGCAGCCCTTGTCAATCTCCGTGATGCCATTATGTTACGCAATCTACAATAAAGTTAACAGAGATAAAATTAAAGAAATGAAATTGTAATATATATACATCATTTAATATACAATTACACACAGGAAAGTACATCAATATTTCGTTGGACATGATTCAAAATATATTATACTTTTCAAAAAAGTTAAACAAGTGGAACAAAGAGTGCATATCTTTGCAAAGTACCCTGAATTCAGTGACCATCCTATACAAAAAGTGGATAAGGTCAATCATCCTCCTATACAAAAAATGGATAATTTAGCAATTGCAAAGATCTTGTAATCCCCAAAATAAAAATACTAAGATGTCAATCACTGTCATTTGAATCTTCTTCTTCTTCTTCTTCTTCTTCCTCTTCTTCTTCTTCTTCCTCTTCTTCTTCTTCCTCTACTTCTTCTTCTTCTTTATCTTCCATGGACTTAGGGACGTCCACACTTGATCCCTCTATGTCACCTCTACCCAATTCCATCAAAAAATTCATATCACCCGAACTGGGTACTTGATTAAAGCTTCCCATTTCAGCTTGTTGGTATGCCTCTTCTTGCATGATATCTTGCTCGGGCACATCATATGTATTGCGAGGCTTTACTCGGACCACAGTACACCAATTAGGCCTTTTAATTGCCTTTACATAGTATACTTGTTCAGCTTGACATGCTAAAATGAAAGGCTCATCCTTATATCTAACATATGTGACATCCACATTTATGAATCCATAGTCATCTTTACTATATCCCCTACTTTGATTTCGGCCTATTGGAGGAACATCAAACCACTCACACTTAAATAAGGCCACTTTATGTCTTCCGACATAATCTAACTCAATAATATCAGTCAACACGCCATAATAATCCACACCCCCAGTCAATTCATCTCCCTTCATAACTACTCCACTATTTTGAGTCTTCAAAGAGGCTTCATGGGTTTTGCTTCTAAATGTAAAACCGTTCACAGCACATGTGTTGTAGAAATGTGCACGACGATCAGGACCTCTTGCTAGAGAAAGCAGCTGATTATTCACCCGTGCACTCCCTACTTTGTGTAGATCTGAAATCTAAATGAATGAATTGCAATTAAAACTAAAAACTCCCAAATGTTTCTTCAACTCTACAATTATCAAAGTTTACTCATTTACCTTCCTTTCAAACCATTTCACAAATTGATCCTTGTGCCTTTTCTGCAGATATCTTGGATTTTCTCTTGTTAAAACTGCCATATGTTCATCAACCCATGGTTGAACTTCTTCACAATTCTTCAGCACATAGAATTGAGCTTCCCTATGCTCTAAGATACTAAGTTCCTTGTATGCCCCTTTACAACTAAACTGGCAAAGTACTTTGAACAAAGCTATGCCTGGCATAGGTTCATTCTCGCCAGGGTCAGAATTATTGGAATTTTCATCCAAATATCTCCCCACAAGGGTCATTGCTTCTTCCGAGATATAACCCTCACATATTGACCCCTCAGGACGTGCTTTGTTTCCAACATAACTCTTTAGTGTGCGCAAATATCTAGAATTGAATTTTTAAGGAATGTTAGAAACCTACATTAAACTATACTATAAGGCAAATTCTAAGTTGTTGTCAATTCTAAAGGGCTAACCTCTCAACAGAGTACATCCAGCGATATTGAACAGGTCCGGCTAACTTAGCTTCATGGGCAAGATGAACGGTTAGGTGAACCATCACATCAAAAAAAGCCGGAGGAAAAACGGTCTCTAATTTACATAGTGTGATTGCAATCTGGGTTTCAAGTTTGTCTAGAACGTCCACCTTCAACTCTTTAGAGCAAAGCTCTCCAAAGTAAATACTAAGATGTATCAACGGTTCACAAACTTGTTTGGGTAAAAGCTCACGAATTGCAAGTGGTAGCAGCCGTTCTATTAGGACATGGCAATCATGGCTCTTCAAGCCATAAATTTTGCAATCTTCAACGTGCACACACCTTCCAATATTTGATGAATACGAATCAGGCAACTTGAGTTCTTTCAAGAACTGACAAAGAAGTTGCCTTTCATTCTCCTTCCTAGTCTTTGACAAAGTATATTTGGCTATCGGCATCACAAACTTGTTGCCCACTCTACGAGGATGAAGGTCTCTCTTGATACCCATAAGTTGAAGATCAAGCCGTGCATTAAGATTGTCCTTTGTCTTTCCATCTATATTCAATAGTGTACCCAGTATATTATCGAACACGTTCTTCTCTATATGCATTACATCTAAATTATGACGTAACAATAATGTCTTCCAATAAGGCAACTCAAAGAAAATGCTTTTCTTTTTCCAATTTCCAGCCGCCTTGTCATGCTCAGACTTCTTTTTCTTTTTACTATTGTTCCCAAACTCCGTTTGTTCAAAAGTCTTGAATTCTTCTACGACATCATAACCAGACAGTGGCTTAGGTGCTTCGCCAAGTTCCCTGGTATTGTCGAAAGAACTCTTATTTCTTCACCACGGATGATCATGCGGCAAATAGCGGCGATGTCCCATATAGCAATGCTTGTGTCCATGTTTCAGCCTCTTAGATCTAGTTTCCCTGTGGCAACACGCACATGCTAGTGCACCTTTAGTGCTCCAACCGGATAACATAGCATAGGCTGGATAATCATTTATTGTCCATAAAACTGCAGCAGACAACTTAAAGTTCCTTCTCTGAACCACATCAAATGTTTCAACACCCCCTTCCCACAATTCTTTCAACTCTTCAATTAACGGTTCTAAGTATACATCAATAGAATTGCCAGGGGATTTAGGGCCTGGAATAAGTAGAGATAACATCCAATTTGAATGTTTCAAAGCCATCCAAGGAGGATAGTTATATGGGATGAGAACAACTGGCCACGTACTATAGGAAATGTTCATATTGCCGAACGGATTGAATCCATCACTAGCAACTCCAAGCCTGATATTTCTAGCATCACGTGCAAACCATTCGTGCTCCTCATCGAATGTCTTCCACGCCATCGAATCGGCTGGGTGTTTTAGGACTCCATCGTCAAGTCGTTTCTCTTTGTGCCACCTTATTGCTCGCGCTGTTTCTTCACACATGAAGATCCTTTGAAGCCTAGGTTTTAACGGAAAGTATCTTAGTATCTTCTGGGGTACCTTCTTCCGAAGGTTATCCTTTTCATTTCCCTTCCCTTTCACCCATCTAGATTGCTTACACTTTGGACATTCATCAAGATCAGCATATTCTTGCCCCCGAAACAAAATGCAATCATTCACACAAGCATCTATCTTCTCGTAATCTAATCCCAAATCTCGAATCACTTTTCGAGCATCATAAAATGAAGTTGGACAAGATTTTTCCTTTGGAAATATGCTTTTTAGAAAGAGCAATAAAGCATCAACTGAATTGTTGCTCCATCCATAGCGACATTTCATTTGAAACAACTTGACAATGAAAGATAACCTTGATATCCCACTGTCCGGATACAGGCTTTGCTCATAATCCCTCATTAGCCTCTGGAACCTCTTTGCCCCTTGATGAGGTTCTTCTTCTATATTTTCATCTACGTTGGTAGCGAAATCTCTCGGCGTCTCCCCTAGTGTTTCTCCTCTAAAGATGTTATACAACATCTCATAAGTGGCAGAATCATTCTCCATTTCACAATCAATTTCATTTAGATCAGACACATCTATAGTGGATGTATCTTGAAGTATCTCACCATGATGCACCCATGTCTTATAAGAGGTCACTATCCCCCATTGGCGCACATGATGATGAACTTCATTTCTAAATTTGAACATAAAATTGTTGCATTTGGGACAAGGACAACGTATTTGATTTTTCACACCGGGTTGAGAGAAGGCAATATCCAAAAATAATTCATCGAGGCACTTTCTAAACTCAGGAGTACGCTTATCAAAATTAACCCAATATTTCTGGTAATTGACCATTGGACTAATTTCTGCAGGAGACGAGAATGGATAGAAGGATGTAAAGAGTGAAAAGAAAGAGAGCAGCATGACATAACATAGCATCACCGGGACTATCACTTTCAAAATCACCAAAAAAAGTGCAAAAAATAGAACCAAAATAATAAAGCCCAGAAATAAAAAATAGAACAAAAATATCAACTCTCCCAATAACCTAAAAATTAGATAATCAACCATGTTACACACCAATACTATCAACCACAACAACATCAGCATAATCAACCAACAATACTCAAATAAACTAAAGTTAGCTTCAGCAGACTCAATGTTCAATATTTCAGCTAAGATTATCAGATAGCAGCATATTTAACAATACTCAAATAAACTGAAGTTACCTTAAGCAGAAATGAAATCGGACCAGACCAGACCAGCAGGAGAAGAAGGACACCCGAATCAGACCAGCAGAGGCAAAGGACAACGCCGGATGAGCAGAGCAGCATAAACTATCCTAATTCAATGCAATGTAAAATACACAACATTATTAACAAAATTTAATCCATATCTCTATGTTACTAAGGATCAAATAGTTACCTACTTTAGTCAATTCACAAACACAAAAGTAAAAAAAAAACAAAATCGAACAGAGTTAACAGAAAGCAAAAGCTAATAACACTAATATAGTCCAACAGATATGAAACTAATATCTTCAGTCACAACATCAGCAGAATCAAGGTTCATCTACATTAAACTGGACTTACCTTCAACAGAGGAGACGATCGGAGCAGACCGGCAGCAGACCAACGAAGCACGGCAGAACCAGATGAAATTAAAGACTGCAACACAACACCAGAAGAAGACCCTTTTATTAAATCTGCATTATTTCACTATCAAGCTAGGAGACAAAGAAATTAGTACTAATAAAAGCTTCTTCTGCTTTATTATGTAACTCAGGTTTTCCAACATAAATATACAAGCCTCAACAAAGAAAAAAGAACAAACAGAACAACATATTAAATCATCTTCTTTTACATACAGTTACAGTTAGGAATTAGTATCAATTTTTCTCTTCTAAACCTACAATAAACCAGCAACACTGAAGTCCACAAAATTACTGTACAATAACTACATATAAGAAAAAAATCACCTCTATAGTGAAGAATGTCAGCAGCAGAACCACACTGAGTGAAAGGTTGGGGCCGTTCCACCATCGAAGACGCAGGCCACAGGCGAGGACAGCTCACAGCCAACAGAGGAGTCACCCAACAAGACGACCGCAGAAACGGAGGTAGAAGATACAGATGAGGTACGACGCGGAGGCGAAGAAGGCAGACCGCAGGGGAGCGTAGACGGCCAGGACGACACGGACAGAGGTGAGCAGCGGCGCAGACGAAGCAGATTTGAGGAGCGAGTGGAGGACCACGACACCGCCGAGACGTCTCCCAGGGGCTAGGCCGGCGAATCTTCCTCCGGCAGCAGCTCCATTCTCCCTCGTAGATAGGGTTTCGACGGCGCGAAGGTTTGGGAGTGGGTGGGTGTGAGGCTTCGAGTGAGGTGGGAGAATGGGGGAACTTAGGGTTTTTTTACTTTTTACATTCACTTAGTATATTAACTCTTAGGTTTTTACACTGCATTTTCTTTTTTTATTTTTTTTTGGAATATTTTTAATTACTGTTATTTATAGTTATAAATTAATAAAGAATTTTTTAAATTTCACAAATTAGTTTTAAGTTATCTTATAATTCTGATTATTTAAAGTTATATACTAACTTTATAAACACATATAAATTAATATTTACATCATTTAAAAATTAATGAATATGTAAAAAATAATATAAAAAATATATTTTAAATGATTTATATAAACAATTTATTTAATTTCTGAAACAAAATACAATTATTTTAAAAAAAATATACAGACAATTTTTTTAATTCTTAAAGTTTTTAACATTTCGAATAGAATACTATAAATTATACATATATTTTGTGACACCAAAAAAAACTTGTTACAAACAATGTTGCATTTGGTGACAAATGAATTTTTTGTTACAAAATAATTTGAGTTTTTCAGACAAAAAAATATTTTGTTACAAAATATTTGATTTTCTGAAACAAAAAAATATTTTGTTACAAAATACTACGAGTTTTTGCAACTATTTAACTTTCTGTTACAAAATATTATAATATTTTGTAACAATACAATACGGCGTTACGAAAACTACCATAATTTGTAACAAAATAAAATACATTGTTACAAAATATCTGGATGTTTTGTAACAATTTGTGATATTGTTACAAAACATATCTTTTTTGTAACAATCAGCAACTATTATTACAAAAAAATGGTTTTTTGCAACAATTTTAAATTTGATACAAAATTTTTGTTACAAATGTTCCATTTTCTTGTAGTGAGTATTTACTTCAAGGTCCGGCCAGCTCAAGGTCACCACCCTTTTTGGCATACCTTGGAGAGCGAGAGGCAAATCCCAACTTATTGTGCTTCGATGCCAGCTCTGACTATCTAATAAAAGTGTCCTACGAGTGGCTAAGTTCGGAGGACCGTCAGATTGGAGACATCTTGTTAGCGATCTTTGGCACCAAGAATCTTAACCCACACATATTGATGGGCGATCGAAAATTCGGTCATGAGTGTGTAGGTAAAGCTTGAACTTATTTGTTGTTTCGTTTTCACGATTAGCTTGTTTGCCTTGCTTGCTTAAAACTTTCCTGTTTTTCCGGCTTCTTAACTTACCTTTAATTTTTGTAGTTGCCATGGCTGCCGGGAATACTTCAATAGCTCATTTGATGACACACTTCTTCCATGATGAGGATAGCGACAATGATAGTTCGGCGACCCCTTCGGCCAAGCATGGACCTCAGGTCGTTGGCAAGGGAAGTGCTCAGCCTGAACCTCAACCTTTTCCCGAGGTGCTTGTTAAGGAGATCCCTGTCACCAATGAAGGGGAACGGGGTGGAGAGGTTTAGGCCGAGGGTGATCCCGATCTAACCCTCACTACCAACCCCAAAAAGAGGAAAACCCTTGAGTTCGGGAAGATTCTTACTGTGATGGAGAAAAATTTTAATGCTAGCTATTTCATCGATTCTCAGCTTCTCCCAAATACCAAGGAGTTCTTCCGGGACGAGGACCTCACTGCCCATGGAGGTGGACATACCGCAACCTTCTCCGGGCAGCTGCCATTGCTAGGAAGGTAGAACCCGTGCTGGCGCAGGGCCAGGTCTGGGAGGGAAAATTCCGGGCTGTCCGAAAAGAAATCACTGACTTGAAAGCCCAAGAAAAGTCTCTGAGGGCCCAGCTTGCCGAGGAGGAGGCGAAGGCTAAGGAGAGTACTGTCGAGATTAATCGCCTGGTGGAGCGTGACCTTTCAGTCTCCAGTTTACTAAACAATGCTCAAGGTCGGGCCACCGTAGCTGAGGAAAAGGTGAAGGAGCTGGAGGAAAAGCTTTCCGAAGTCGTGAAGACGGCTGAGGCCGCTAAACGAGATGCCTTGGCTTTGAAGAAAAAAACAAGAAAATTGTCAAGGATGCTCGAAAGTGGTCAAGGCTACCGAAGAGGGGATTATGACTCAAATCTCCCTCCTTACTCCCAACTTTAATACTTCTTTGATTGGAGCCTTCAAGATGGTTCAAGACGGAAAAATTGTAGACATTCCGAGGAAGTGAGGCTTCTTTGTTAAAATGTGAATTTTGTACTTTTTATTTGCGTTTTGTTTTATTGGGCCGATGTGGTGCATCCGACTTGTAACTTTGAAACAATTTCACTTTTATTGTCGTTAAGTCGTTGTCGTGAATTTTGGTGCTATCGACTGTAGATCGTTAATAGGCTAACGCGATGCCTTTTTTAAACTATCGTTTTCATTCATAGAATGTTTTGGTTCACTTGTTGCTTCTTTGCTTGGCCGTCAGGTCGTAAAATTCTATACGTTGGATATCCGTTAATTGCAATCACCATGGCCTCCAGGATGATCAGTCTCAGATTGCCGTTTTTATAAAACAATAATAAACCACAAGTATGACTGAGAATAACGTATATTAATCACTTGATTTTCCAACAGTAGGTCTTGTTAAAAATCCCTTGTCGTTACCTCGTGTGGAGGGTAGGGGAAATAGTGCATCCATAATAACCGAACAAAAAGTACAAACGTGTGAAAGAAAATAATACATCTAACAAGGGATGGTAAAATAAAAGATAACAAGAGTGAAGAAAAAAAAACCGTTAGGTCGGGACCTCATTCAATAGTAGAACCTCTTCAAGTTCACCACATTCTACATTCTCGGGACCTCGGTCCCATCCAACCGCTCTAGCTTGTATGCCCCTTTCCCAAGAACTTCTCTTACCCTGTACGAGCCTTCCTAGTTGGCTGCTAGCTTGCCTCCTCTCGGAGTCGGTGGGTCAATGTCGTTACGTCGTAACACCAAATCACCTTCCTCGAAGTTCCTGTTTAGCACCTTGCGATTGTAACGCAAGGCTATCCTCTGTTTTAGTACAACTTTTGATAAGTGGCCATCTCCCTTGTTTCATCAATCAAATATTTTTTAATTGCTTCACCATCACCGCCTAGGAGTAGCCTCAGACTTGGTTCTCTGATTTTCACAAGAATGACCGCATCGACCCCGTAAGTAAGTCGGAAAGGCGTCTCCTCAGTGGAACACTGCGGTGTTGTCCTATAAAACCATAAAACGGAAGTTAGTTCGTCTGCCCAAGAACCCTTTCGCTGGTCAAGGCACTTTTTTAACCCATTAAGGATAACCTTGTTCGCCGCCTCGGCTTTACTGTTACTCTAGGGGTGTTCCACCAAGGAAAACTTTTGCTTGAACCCCAAACCAGTTAAGAACTCTCCAAATTTTCTATCAAAAAAATGCGTTCCATTGTTCGAGACCACGATCTCTGGAATCTCAAACATGGCGATTACTTGTCTCCAAAAGAACTTCTGGCAATTTGTGGTCAATATGCTGGCTAATGGTTCTGCCTCCACCCACTTTGTGTAATAATCGATGGCTACAATGAGGTTCTTAACTTGTCTTGGGGCTACCAGGAACTGGCCGAGAAGGTTGACTCCCCACTGGGAGAAAGGTCGGGAGGCCAACATAGACTCAGCTCTTCTGTTGGGGCCTTGTAAGAATTCGCATTCTCCTGGCATTTCCAGCACTTCTTCACGAATTCGTGGGCATCCGTCATCATAGAGGGCCAATAATATCCCGCTCTCACGAGCTTCCTTTCCAATGCCTTTCCTTCAATGTGATGGCCACAACACCCCTCGTGGACCTCACTTAGAATGTAGTTTGTCTGGTCAGGGTGCAGACACTTCAGCAGGGGCTGGTTAAGTCCCTGTTTGTACAGCTGTCCGTGAACCACTACATATTTGACAGCCACTAGGTCTGGTTTCTTCAAGATTTTTTGGATGGCTTGGTCAATCCTTAGTATGATCGGGTGCCTTTGAAAATATTATCTTAACCTCTGGGAAGAGATCAATAGAGCATAGGCTAACTTCTCCAACTTGATATACCTCATCTCTGCTCCTTGGAGCACCTTACTAATGAAGTATACCAGTTGCTGGAGTTTGTCTTCTTCCTGAATCAAAACGGCCGCCATGGCCACCTCCGTCACGGCTATATAGAGGTATAGGGTCTCCCCTTCTTTTGGCTTCCCAAGCACTGATGGTTTTGATAGGATCCTCTTAAAGTGGTTAAAGGTTTCATCACAAGATGGAGTCCATTCAAAAGTGATTCCTTTCTTCATTAAATTGAATAAAGGGAGGGCCTTTGCTGTCGATGCCCTGAGGAAATGGGATAAAATTGTAAACCTACTAGCCAATCGTTGAACATCCTTCATGCACCCTGGGCTTGTCATCCGAAGGATGGCTTTCCATTTATCTGGTTTGGCCTCAACCCCTTGTTGCGTGATCATAAGACCCAAAAACTTCCCTGCTTCCATTGCAAACATGCATTTTAGAGGGTTCAACCTCATATTGCGCTTTCGAAGCGACCCGAAAACAACTTCTAGGTCGGCAACCAAGTTGCTTGGTTTAACTGTCTTTACCAATATGTCATCGATGTATACCTCCACTGACTTGCCGATAAGCTCCTTGAAGACTTTGCTCATTAATCTTTGATATGTGGCTGATGAGCAGATATTTTATACACATTTTGGCATTATTTTCATATAATTTTTGTTATGTTTTATTTAGGTTTAATTAAGTTTTCATAGGTTTCAGTGCAAAATTCACATTTTTGGATTCTACTTTGAGTTTGTGTGTTTTATGGTGATTTCAAGTATTTTTTGGCTGAAATTAAGGAGCTTGAGCAAAAGTCTGATTCAGAGACAGAGAAAGGACTGCAGATGCTGTCAGGATCTGACCTCCATGCACTTAAAGGAGTTTTTTTGGAGCTACAGAGATCCAAATAGCACGCTATTAATGGATATGGAAAGCTAGCATCTAGAACTTTCCAGAAATATATAATAGCACATACTTTACTTTGGAAATGAAGGCCCCAAACTGGCGTTCAACGCCAGCCACCAGCCGTCTAGCCCTATTCCTGGTGTCCAGACTGGCATCCAGACTGGCGTCCAACGCCCACAAGGGAGCCCAAGGGTGGCGTTCAACTCCCTCAAGGGGTACTAGCTCGTGGGAGACACTCAAACTCAGCCCAAACACTCACCAAGTGGGCCCTAGAAGTGGATTTTCGCACTACAAGACTAGTTTATCTTATTTTCTGTAATCCTTAGTTACTAGACTAGTATATATTGAACAAAGATCACCCTTATTAGGGATCTTTGCCCATTCCAATCTTTCATTATTATTTTCTATACAGTATGAGTCACTAACCTCCTAAGGTTAAGGTTAGGAGCTCTGCTAAGTTTCATGGATCAATAATATTACTGTTCTAATTCAATATGTCTAATTTTATTCTCTTATGCAATCTCGTTCTTCATCTTATGAATTGAGGGTGACCCGTGACAATCACTCTTGTTCTACATGGGTTCTGTGTGATTCCTGACCCGGATAGCATTGAACAAAAGTTAGAGATTGCATTGCAGATTCCAATCGAGCATCTGAGCAACTTTGTATATGTGACATAAAATTTCGTTGACTCTGGGGGTGTGAGGTCTTTGTGGTGTTAAGACTAGAGTTAGAGGAGCAGCACTTTCTATTTCAGATGATCTACATTGTCTGTAGCACCTTGAGTAGGATCGTGAAGGGGAGTGGATTGCTTAGAGCTTCATCTTCTGCTACAGTGAAAAATCTAGAGCTAGCTTGATAAGAGGACATGAGTCATCTCAACATCGTAGATTGCTGCAGTAGAGGAGGTTAATTTGATAAGAGGACATGAGTTAATCACTTATGATTGCCATTGAAGGAATCAGAAGGTTATTGAAGAAGACAGTAAGAAAAGTTAATCCGGAAAGACAAAGCATCTCCGAAGCCTCAACCATTCTATTACCATTGAATTCTCATCTATCTAGTAATGTTCTATTTATCTGTTTTATATATTTTTTGTGACAAACTATCTTTTCTATCCGCCTAACTAAGATCTACAAGGTGTCCACTGCTTGCTCAAACCAGTAATCTCTGTGGGATCGACCCTCACTCACTTGAAGTATTACTTAGATGACCTGGTATACTTGCCGGTCTATTTGTGAGAATTCTGTGGAGCTAGTTTCGTGCACTAATGATGTCCTTAGACCATTTTGCTAGTAGTTCAATCCACATGAAAAAGACAACTGAGGAAGCTCACGAGCTCATTGAGACAGTTGCCAGCAATCAGCATCTATACTCATCTAATAAGACTCTAACGAAAGGAGAGATTAAGACAGTGTCCACTGAGTCAGAACCTCCTGAGCAAAGTGAGATATTAACCCAGCAACTGCACTCCCTTGCACAACAAATGTTGAAATTTCAAGAGATGCTGCAAGAAGCCCGAGCCTCTAACAGAACTATAGAGGCACAGTTGAGTCAAACTAGACAGCACTTATCTGAACAGATAAAAGAAGAGTGTCTAGCTCTCATTAGTACTAAGGCGACTGAGCCTAAGATGGTACACACTGTTGAGGAACTAACTCAAGAAGAGGCTGGAAGCACATTGTTGCACATCCCTCTTATTGGAAGAAAGCCTAAAGTACTACACCCTTAAATGCCCCAAAAGGAGACCAAGGATGAGCACTGCTTACAATCCATGGAAGGCTATGAAAAGCTACAGGTCAATATTCTTTTTGTTGAGGTTTTGAAGCAATGGTCTCTATCTATTGGAAGAAACCTCTTTGATGCTGAGAGAGGCAAACTAATGATGAGGTTACAGAAGAATTACTTGATTATCAAGGTCTTTTAACCTCCACTACCCCCTGACAAAGGAGGTACTTCCATGCAGAGTACAATATTGAAGCCTCCTCCCTTGGCAAAAACTTATACAATTTTTCCAGATATCAAACTTAAGTTTGGTGTTGAGCAGTCACCACCCACCAAGGAGGAAGGTCCCAAGAGAAAGATGCATAGGGGATGGAGAAATAATACAACCCCTACCCTAACAGGCAAGGAGAATCAAGCTTATCATACTAAAAGAAAGCTTGTTAGGAGGAATTCAAATCTGAAGGCACTAATCTCCTCCTCTTCTCCCATGGAGTCATTTCTGTTAACCAATTGGAAGAAGAGGAAGAAAGTCAACAATCAGGTGTCAAGCTAATGACATTAAAGAAGTGCTTGTTAGGAGACAACTCAACCATGAGTAGAGTACTTTTGTTCTTATTTCTTCTGTTTATTTTCATTTGAGTTTATTTTAGTTTATTTTTAGAAATTTCCCTTGCTTTTTAATGTTTGAGATCATGTGTAGTAGTCAGAACAGAGACAGAAACGTTCAGAGATGGAAACAGAACACCCTGGAGCAAGTACCTTGCTGGCATTGAACGCCAGCCAGGGAGCAGAGGCTGGGCGTTCAATGCCCTAAAAGAGGTAGAGGCCTGGCATTGAACGCTAGGATAGAGTTCCCCAATGGGCGTCCAACACCCAATATAGAGCATGTAGCTGGCGTTGAACGCCGGCTAAGGAGCAGGAGCTGGGCGTTCAATGCCCACAAGGGGGCAGGAAATTCGATTCCCTAGCCTCTTAAGATCAATGGGGACCACAGAATCTCCACCTACCCCACATTCTCCTTTCTTCTAATCTTTTTCCCTTTTGCTATTCTTTGCTTGAGGACGAGCAAAGTTCTTAAGTTTGGTGTTGCAAAAGCTTTGCTTTTTGACTTCTACCATCCCTAAGTATGGCACCAAAGACTGGTAAAAACTCAAGGAAGAGGAAGGGAAAGACATTTGCCTCCACTTCCCTCACCTTATTTGTCACTTATGCAATTCAGTTGGAATTTTCATAGAAGAGGACAAGCCCATCACTAAAAGAAGGATGAAGCAGTTAGAGGGTCAGCACATAGACCACAGCAAGAGCATGTGGAGCTGCCTCAATAGAAAATTCCTGAGATGCCTTAAGGGATGTACTTTCCTCCCCAAGGCTATTGGAAACAATTGTATACTTCTCTAGGAGAATTTAGCTCCAACATGGATCAGCTGAGGATGGGACACCAAGAACACTCCACCATCCTCCATGAAAAAAAAAAGAATATCAAAGAGCAATGAGAGAAGAATAACAGAGACAGGGGCGTGACATAGAAGAGATCAAACACTCCATTGGGTCCTCTAGAAGGAGTAGTAGCCACCATCACTAAGGCGGATTCGTTCCTTTACTCCTCTGTTGCCTATGTTAATTTTTTTGTTTTCCATGTATTTTGTTTATTCTCTGTTTCTAGTGCATGATCATCTTTAAATCTTAAAGCTATGAAATATTCCATGCATCTATCACCTTGCTTAAAAGAAAATTTTAATTGAAAAAGAGAAGTACGATGCATGAATTTCGAGTTTTATATTAAGAATAGTTTAATTATTTGATGTGGTGGCATTGCTTTTATTTTCTGAATGCGTCAATGAACAATGCATAGATGTTAGAGTTAAGAATGTTTGCTCTGGAAAAGAATGATGATAAAAGTGAAGTATTATTGGTGATCTAAAAAATTCTAAAATTGATTCTTGAAGCAAGAAAAATCAGCAAAAAAAAAGAAATAAAAGAAAATATATATATGTATATGCGAAAAAAAAAGAGAAAAGCAAGCAGAAAAAGAAAAAGCCAATAGCTCTTTAAACCAAAAGGCAAGAGCAAAAAGCCAGTAGCTCTTTAAACCACAAGGCAAGAGCAAGGATCCAAGACTTTTAGCATCGATGGTTAGGAGGGTCTAAAAGAAATATCTTAGCCTAAACAGTTCAATTGAGCTGCTTCCCTAACTATATGCTTGTGGTGTGAAGGTGTCAAGTGAAAAGTTTGAGACTGAGCAGTTAAAGTTGTGGTCCAAAGCAAAGAGTGTGCTTAACTGGCTGTGGATTCTAGCAAAGCTGAGTCACAATTTGAAAGGGTTGACCTAGTTAAGTGTCTGTGGCATTTATGCATCTGGTGGTAATATTAGAAAACAAGGTGCTTAGGGTCATGGCCAAGACTTTAAAGAAGCTATGTTCAAGAATAAAAAAGAACTTAACTAAGAGAATCAATAATATCATCTAGATTCTAAGTTCCTAAAGATGCCAACTATTCTGAGTTTCAATGGAAAGTAAGATGCCAAAACTATTCAAAAGCAAAAAACTACTAGCCTCGCTCATCTAATTGAAACTGAGCCTCATTGAGAAACTTTGAGATTTCTTGTATCCTACTATTTCTTTTTATCCTACTTTGTTTTTGGTTGCTTGGGGACAAGCAACAGTTGAAGTTTGGTGTTCTGATGAGCGTGTATTTTATATGCTTTTTGGCATTATTTTCATATAATTTTTGTAATGTTATGTTTTGTTTAAGTTTTATTAAATTTTCATAGGTTTTAGTGAAAAATTAAATTTTTGGATTTTACTTTGAGTTTGTGTGTTTTATGGTGATTTCAGGTATTTTCTGGCTGAAATTGAGGAGCTTGAGCAAAAGTCTGATTCAGAGACAGAGAAAGGACTGCAGATGCTGTCAGGATCTGACCTTCGTGCACTCGAAGGAGTTTTTCTGGAGCTACAGAAGTCCAAATGGCATGCTCTTAACGGATATGGAAAGATAACATCTAGGGCTTTCCAAAAATATATAATAGTCCATACTTTGCTTTGGAAATGAAGGCCCCAAACTGGCGTTTAACGCCAGGCACGAGCCCTATTCCTGGCGTCCAGCCCCCACAGGGGAGCAGCTGGCATCCAACGCCCACAAGGGAGCCCAAGGGTGGCATTCAACGCCCCCAAGGGGTACTAGCTCGTGGGAGACACTCAAGCTCAGCCCAAACACTCATCAAGTGGGCACTAGGAGTGGATTTTTGCACTACAAGAATAGTTTATCTTATTTTCTGTAATCTTTAGTTACTAGACTAGTATATATTGAACAAAGATCACCCTTGTTAGGGATCTTTGCCCATTCGAACCTTTCATTATTATTTTCTGTACAGTATGAGTCACTAACCTCCTAATGTTAAGGTTAGGAGCTCTGCTGAGTTTCATGGATCAATAATATTACTGTTCTAATTCAATATGTCTGATTTTGTTCTCTTATGCAACCTCGTTCTTCATCTTATGAATTGAAGGTGACCCGTGACAATCACCCTTGTTCTACATGGGTTCTGTGCGATTCCTGACCCGGATAGCATTGAACTAAAGTTAGAGATTGCATTGCGGATTCCAATAGAGCATCTGAGCAACTTTGGATGTGACATGAAATTCCATTGACTATGGGTACGTGAGGTCTCTGTGGCGTTAAGGATAGAGTCAAAGGAGCAGCACTTTCTGATTCGGAAGATCTGCCTTGTCTGTAGCACCTTGAGTAGGATCATGAAGGGGAGTGGATTGCTTAGAGCTTCATCTTCTGCTACAGTGAGAAACCTAGAGCTGGCTTGATGAAAGGACATGAGTCATCTCAACGTGGTGGATTACTGTAGTGGAGGAGATTAACTTGATGAGAGGACATGAGTTAATCACCTACGGATGCCATTGAAGGAATCAGAAGGTTATTGAAGAAGACAGTAAGAAAAGTTAATCCAAAAAGACAAAGCATCTCCGAAGCCTTAACCATTCTATCACCATTGAATTCTCATCTATCTAGTAACGTTCTATTTATCTATTTTATATGTTTTTCATGATAAACTATATTTTCTATCCGTCTAACTAAGATCTGCAAGGTGTTCACTGCTTGCTCAAACCAGCAATTTCCGTGGGATCGACCCTCACTCACCCGATGTATTACATGGATGACCTGGTATACTTGTCGGTCTATCTATGCGAATTCTGCAGAGCCAGTTTCATGCACCAGTGGCTCCCGCGTTCTTTAGTCCAAACGGCATGACCCTATAGCACTAGTTTCCAGTTGGCATTATGAACACCATTTTCTCCTTCGGGGCGGTGCATTGGGATCTAATTGTACCCTGAGTACGCTTCCATGAAGCTCAGAAATTGATACCCTGAGCTGCATCTACTAGGGCATCGATGTTTGGGAGAGGAAATGAATCTTTTGGGCATGCCTTGTTAATATTCGAATAGTTGATGCACATTCTCCCCTTCCCATTCGCTTTCTTAACAAGGACCATGTTTGAGAGCCACGTCGAGTACTTTAATTCTTTTATGAAACCAACTTTTAACAAGCTGGCTATTTGTCTGGCCACCTTGCTAGCCCTTTTTGGTGACATCTTTCTTCGTTGTTGTGCCCTTGGCTTGGTGTCCGATCTCACAACTAGGCGATGCAACATGAAATCGGGGTCCACTCCTGGCATGTCAGCCGGGGTCCAGGCGAATAAGTCGCTGTTTGCTCTGACGGCCTTGATGAGAGGTTTCTTTAACTCGTGAGAGAGGTTCCTTTAACGTGATATTCGAGTCTGCTCTGGTGTCCACTAGAATTCGCTTGACGAGCCCCGACCTAATTCTCGCTGTAATCACCATTGGCGGGTCCTTGGGGAGGTAGTGGCACCAGCGATCTTTCGAGCCAAAAGATATTTCAGGAAGCTCTTCAGATTGAGTGTTGGGGATTCCCGATGTAACTGCTAGGACCTTTGCATCCTTCTTTTCTGCTGATTTTGACTTGGGTGGTACATCTCTTCCGACCACAACATTGATGACTACAATTGGAGCATTTTTCGCATTATCGGGATGCCTCTGTCTTGGCTTTACAGCTCAGCTGCAGTCCTCTTCGAACCATTCTCGCTCTCTCCTTCTCGGTTCTCGTATGAACTGCGAGAACTCGGTTAGCTTACCTTCTCGAATGATCTGCTTTAAAGCATCCTTCAGATCAAAAACAGTCTTGGGTTTTGTGTCTAAAACCTTTATGATAGTCACAATACAGACTTTTGTTTCCGCCCGTTCTATCCTTGAGCTACCAAGGTTTAGACAATATGTCTTTATATGCAATTTGTTGATAAACTTCCACAATAGGTGCCGTTAGAGGGGTGTAGTTAGTAAACTTACCTACCCGGGGAAACGGTTTGAATGGTTTCCAGACGTTCCCTCATTTAGCGCCTCTTTTGGCTTCTCTGGGTACCCGGTCGAACGTGCTGGCGGGTTAGGTGGCTGCCGCTTATTAGCGGCCACGACTTGGCTAACCTTTTCATCGTTAATATACTTTCTCACCACGTTTTGGATTTCTTGCATGGTTTAGACAGACTTGGTAGTGAGATGCTTCCTGAAGTCCTCATTTATCAAGCCGTTTGTCAAGCATAAGCTCGCTACCGAGTCTGTTAAGCCATCAATCTCTAGACATTCATCATTGAATTGGTCGAAAAATTTTCTCGTCGGCT
Source organism: Arachis duranensis (assembly GCF_000817695.3). Taxonomy (NCBI): domain Eukaryota; kingdom Viridiplantae; phylum Streptophyta; class Magnoliopsida; order Fabales; family Fabaceae; genus Arachis; species Arachis duranensis. Next base: position 77,284,850 of record NC_029778.3, on the reverse strand, counting down.
CGCCAGCACGTTGGGTCACACCCAGCAAGTTGATCGAGTGTTTGGCATTGGCTATCCATATAGTGAATTGCGCTAGGAACCTTTGCGCGATATCCACGAAAGCCGTAGTGAATTGCTCTCTCTAGGTTCTACACTCGGTGCCTAAGCTCTTGCATAATCCTTGAGTTATCACTACCCGTACCTCCAAATAGGCGTTCCTCGTGAGGTCGGGAGTGGGAGTCTCCTTGGTGCGATGGGGTTTGGGGGCGCTCTTGAGAGGTCCCTGAGCTCACTTTGCTTCGCAGGTGAGCTCCTCCCTCTTCATGTACTTCCTCCGGATAGGGGAAAAGCTCCATAGGCGTCAGGTCCCCACAGACGGCGCCAATGTTCGGTTACTCGGGTGAATGGCAATTCGGGCGGTAATGTGACTGGAGCAACCGTGAGATGGGGATTTGGACCTGGGTGCGAGCTTCTCAGGGAGGATAACCGTCAGAGTCGTCGATGGGCGGCAGGTGGGACCACCTGCAAGGACACTCCGATACTAAAGTTTATGTCCGTATGATAAGACGCCTAATTAGGGTAAAAAAGGTAACGTACCTGTGGGGAGGGGTAGGACTCTCCCCACTTATACTCTGAACTTGAGTGGGGTCTTTTACTTGGGCCCATCCGCTTGGAAGCTTCTGCTAGCTGTCCAGGTCGTCCATAGGTCCAGGGACAATCTATATACATTGTGGTGGGGTTAGTTGCCCCCACCACAATTTAAAACTTTTTTGAGTAGTATATGATAATAATATTTATTTGTCCCCATTAAATTATTGAATTTGATCCCTCAATAATTTTTTACTCAATTTTTAGTACTTAATAATTAGTTTAAAAATTTTATATTAGATGTTATAATTAGAATGATCAATTTTTAATTTAAATAAGATTAGTGTTCTTTTTTAAAAATGAGCTCAAAATATATTATTTATCTTTTTTAAAATTAGTTTTAATTTTTCCTCTAGCAACTATATTAATAGTTATAAATTATATATTATTATTTAAATTATTATTTTAGTGTTTTAATTTCTAAATTATATATATATATATTTTAGTCTAATAATATTTTATAATAACAAAATATAATCATAACAATAATTATACTATATGTACATAAAAATAACTATTTGTATAGAATACATATTAAAATATAAAATACATATTCAAAATGAATTAAACAATAAATATATTTATACACAAATATATAATGGTTAATGAACAATTTTATAGTTGATTTTTATGCAATATAATTAATATTTTTATTATTAAAAATTATTCAAATTTATTTATCTTGTATCCTAAAAGTACATATTAAGATTACAAATTGAGAATATTTTTATTAGAAATACAAAAGATTTATGTTTTTTATGTATTTATTTTGCAGTTATTAAATGAAAAAAATTAAAACCTTCTACTAATACTAAGCTTGTCATGTGTCTTTAAGACACATATTAACTAAACCTAAATTATTATTATGTTTTATATATTTTGTCTTTATTATCAAAATTTGTTAGATCTGTCACTATGTAGATCATGAAATAACACGCGGGTTATCTCTAGGCACGGGTCAAATACCCGACGGGTCAAGAATCCGCAAGTGGATTCATAGTCGTTGTCGGGCCGGACCGGAACAATTTCCAAAAATAAGTTATGTGTGTGAAATTTTCTTACACTAATAATACATGAAAGTTATTTTTTTTAGATAATAAATGATTAAATTAACTATTTTTGTTAATATATATAATAATAATTTTGGTAAAAAATGTTTTAGAGGGTAGTGTACAAAAATGAAATTAATTATTTAAATCTTTTGTATATATGAGATGCACTAGCCGAATATATACTCAATTGGGTGATCAAAATTCATTTTTATACCTACTCTACTTAGGTTAAAATAATAATATAAGATGTCAGTATCTGATCCAAACCAGAGAACAAATATTGGGAGCCATCCTTGTCGACCAATTTCTTGATCCAGAAATGGCAATAAAGTATTCATCACATGATATGTTTAATCCACAAACTTCATATATAAGCACAATAACATCACGAAGTCAATATGTACTCTAGATGTTTCAGAAAACAAAGTAAAATGAATGTGGGTAGATGAAATCGGATGTATTATGAATTATAGTTAGTAAAACATTGTTATGCAAAGAAACTATATGATTATATATGGTAATAAAATTATTGATAATGAAGGTTATGTTGGTGATGAACACACCGACCATGTGAGTATCAAGGTGCCTAGCATTGAAGATGGTCCCATTATATATCCCAGGTAATAGGTTGGAACATAAAGGGTGTATTGTTATCTATATATATAGGTGGTAAAACTTCATAAAAAAGGTTGAAATGAAATTCACATGAAATGATATCTATGTCTATTCATCCTTTCTCGTATCAATTGAATTATCACATTCACATATATATCTTTTAACTGAGATAAAAAAAAAAGAATAGACTAATTCTATATAAATATTTCTTTTTTTTTTGCGTGTCCATTGAATTATAGGTATGTAAATTTAATTATCATCAACTAATAGGGTATGACTTAGTTGAAGTATTATATCGAGAATAAAAGTTTTCAACAAAACTTTTAAACTTAGCTAGAACATAAATGATAAAAAAAATTAATATACTTATACACCATCTTATTCAATGCGTGTTAATAAAAATAAAAAATTATCTGTATATCACTATATATATAATATAGTAAAAAATTAATAGAATTATAATATTAGAAATATTTTAAGTGTTTCGAGGAGCACAGATCCACTAATTATTTTAATCGTTAATTTTAATTAATATATATTATATATATTTTTTTATAATTCAGATCAACTATTAAAACAACTAGTACACCGTTACTTGGATGCACTTGAAATGTTTCCATATGATATATAAGCATGATGTTGGGATTGAGATAATGGATGGCAAGTGAAGAGGGTCACATCTGCACGTGGTTGCTGATTCCTATAGTTAATAAACTAGACTGCAAATAAAATTTCCCACTAAAACCGTTGAGTCTTTCACCACCTAGCTGTTGCTAGCTGTCGTTAACTCTAATCCTCTTCCCCCATGTGACCCACCTCTCTGTCTCCCAAAAAACCTCTCTCAACACCAAGCATATTCATATTTCATACATTAACCTTCAAAATCTAAGCAAACATAAAATAGTGGGAATATAACCTTAGCTTATAGTATTATTGTATGGAGCATCAGCATACGAATATGAATAAAAACACCCACACTACCCATCATCATGAGTTTGTGCATATGACACAATAATCCCCATTTCTCTCTCTCTTCTCTCTCTCCCACACAAAGATACATACATAACTGGTTTTTGAGAGCCCCAAGAACTAACAAGATTTGCGGTTGTGTTGAGTACTAGTGCTTTTATTAATTAGTTAGTTAGGTTTGTTGGGATCATTGTTTTCTTTCTCTTTCCATTTTCTCAACAGACTAACACACAAACACAAACAACTACAAGCTAATAAGCTAAACACATATAATAGTATAACATACAGAAAAACACTCAAATGGCACAGTTACCTCCTAAAATACCAATAATACCCCAGAATTGGACGCCTTTTCACCTCCAAAAACCGCTATCAAATTCCACAATGTCAAGTTTCATCCCAAATTCAAATGCAACGGCAACGTCTAATAACAATTCTTCATCTTCGGTTCAACCACAGCAATTGCTGTCGTCATCGACAACAACGTCATGGGTTGACGAGTTCCTCGACTTCTCGTCATCGCGGCGGGGCGCGCACCGCCGCTCCGCAAGCGACTCCGTGGCGTTCTTGGAGTCTCCCATGTTCTTTGACAGGCTGGACGATGACCAGCTCATGTCAATGTTCTCCGACGATGTTGCAGCTGTGGCGATGCAGCATCCTCCGCCGCTGTCGTCCGCATCCGATCCGTCATCGCCGTCGTCGGACCAGACGAGTAACAACGATGAGAAGCCAGCGGCAATGGCGCTGGACATTGCACCACCATTATTAATGCACGAACATAACGATAATCACGTGATGAAGCTTAAGAATGAAGCGGTTGAGGAGGAAAGCTTCGGCAAAAATGAGGAGGCGGCTGCCACCGGCACCGTTGAAACCATCGTTGATCCAAAGAGAGTCAAAAGGTAATTCTTCAATAACTCTATCTGGTACTTGTGTTTTTCTTCTTTCTTAAATGAATTATTAAAAACAACTTGCTAGAGTCGACTTCACGCGTGTAAAGATAATAGTTGAAACCTGTTAAATAATTTGACTGATTTGATTAAATTTTAATCTAACGGTTTTCAATTATCAATTTTACGTAAAATTGACTGTACTTGAATTTTCACCTTTATTCAATGTACTTATAAGCTGTAATGTAAAATATTTTATATAAATATTAAATTATATTTATTATTTTAAATTATTTTATATAATAAATATAAAAGATAATAAATTATTTTTGTTGATATAATATTATATAATTACACGTATATATAAAATTATTTTGTATTGATAATAATTAAAATTAAATTTTAAAAAATTATAATTTACTCATTCTTTTAATAACTGTTTCAATTTTTTTTTACGTGCAAGAAAAATAAATTATTAACCTTTTATGTAAAATTAGTATAAAATTTTTGTTGACATTAATATTTAGTTGTCATATGCTATGCAGAGAATAATAGATACGGAGAATAAGCATTTTTTTGTCACTACGTGATAATATTTAGTTGGATATAATTTTCACACAAATGATAAGTAGAAATTAAATTTGAAAAAATATAGTCTATTTTCTTTCATAAGTTTACTAGTAGTCTAGTCTGTCTGTTAGGTTGAAATTGTAGTAATACTGAGAACTACTTACCATTTTTTCATAGTTGTGAAATTGGAAGGTCTCAATTTTCTATTACCATTTTTTCTTTTTGTATATTGTAGTTTTTACTACTCATCATGTATGCACATCTATTCAACGAATTGTTTTTTATTTTAAAATAAATTCATTTAATTTGTAACACTGTTTTATACATACAACCAAATAAAATTAGATATATTAATATAAAAAAATTATTTTGTTCATTAGTTGTATTTGCATGATATTTCAATTTATATTTATAAATTCTATCCATCATTAAAAATATTTGACAAAATAAACCCTTTTTTAAAATATCTTATAATATATAGGTATATAATAGAAACATACTATTATAAATAATGTAAATAAAGTCCTTACCCAAAAAAAGAAAAAGAAACGAAACTGTTTGGATACAGCTGTATTTGGATCTAACAGAATTAATCTTACAAACAGATTTAAATGGGTGCGTGGTTGAGTAGAAGTTAATTATGTCCATCAAATAATCAATAATCTCATGTACATTATTATCTCTAATAATCAATCTCATGTGTAATTATTTTTATTTTTGTATGGATATTAGAATTTTGGCTAATCGGCAATCAGCTCAGAGGTCAAGGGTGAGAAAGCTACAATACATTTCTGAACTTGAAAGGAGTGTAACAACATTGCAGGTGAAAATATAACTTCATTTTCACACATTATTATTTTATCATTGAATAATAAATTAAATAATATTTGTGAAAAAAATGAAGACGGAGGTATCAGCATTGTCACCAAGGGTAGCATTTTTGGACCACCAACGTTTGATTCTTAATGTCGACAATAGTGCATTGAAGCAACGCATTGCTGCTTTGGCTCAAGACAAGATTTTCAAAGACGGTAATAGCATACACTATTTTTATTCCCAACTATTGCTTTATTTCTTTTCACATATTAAAAAACCAATATACTTAAACACAAAATTAATTTAAAATATATTATTTTTTCTAAGTACTTCAGCTTTTGTTCTCCATAAATAATTATTCACACATTCAAGATAATAAAGTTCACAAGATGCAGTGCATGGAGCGTGATATAAATGTGCATCGTGTGAAATGCATGGTTATTACATGTGAACTTCCGTAACTGTAGAGGGATAAATAATCGGGTATGACAATAAATTTAAGGTAGAAACTCAGGTGCAGTTGACTTCACGTGAAGTTAATAACTGAGAATTATTAGATGAAATCAATCAAATCAATCAAATCATCTAACAGCTCTCAGTTCTTAACTTCACGTGAAGTTGACTGCACTTGAGTTTTCACCTAAATTTAAGTAAATAATGAGATATATGAATTTTAAATATATAATTTTTGGAACTACTAGTGTAATTTAACCCTAATTAAGTTTCCTTATAATTTCTTTTTCTTTGAAATACTGAAAATAAATCAATAAACGATGATAAAATAAGCGATCTAAGAATTTCATATTTTCGCATCTAGATTTTAAGATCTCATCACATGGAGCATAAAAGCATATTTTTGAAACATGATAGAATCAAGTTCTTTTATTCTATATCTTAAGCAGGGATTAGTCACCTTTTGGAACATGGATATAATTAACAACATATATATAAATTTGATTATGAATCTTCATCACAGCTCATCAAGAAGCACTGAAGAAGGAAATAGAAAGACTTAGACAAATCTATCACCAGCAGCAGAACAACAATTCATCTCTTCATACTCCAACCATGGCATGTAATAATAATATTAATAATGACAATAATAAGGAACAGCTCCTAAGTTGAAGAGAAGAAGATAGAGACAAAGAATGGTGCTAGCAGCTATTATGGATGATGTGTATCTAACTTGAAACTTTCACGTGATGTGTTTCTTCTCCCATCAGTGTTTATGTGGGCCTGCTGACATGGTTATGGAGCTTGGAGGGTAGGAAATTGACAAGGTGGATCTTGCTTAAAATGGATCATTGTCCAAGTTTTTTTTTTCTTTTTAGTTTGGGATTGGTTTGGAATTTTTAATATTTATTAATTTCTTATTGTTACAACTTTTTTTATTTAAAACAAGAATTATTCTCAATGATTTTTTTGGGGGGTGTGGAATAATTAAGGGAGACAAAGGATGGTGGGATTGTATTGGGATGTGCATGGGATCGGAAGGTATCAGAGAATTTTTTTTTTTAATTTGGGGAAGGGGGTGTCTGTCTTATTGATGTACTTTTTTTTTCCTTGTTTTTTTCTTTTCTTAGGTCTAATTATATGTTATTTTACATTTCCTCTTGGTATTTTTTTAGTTTTTGGACAAGTTGTACAAAATGTTTATTGTGTGAAACATTAATTAATTCTCTCCTTTACTAATGGAACTTATTGTTATTGACTTGATGTTTTATGCATATATAGCAAATAAAATTATATTATCAATTTTCTAGAAGCATATAAATGATGATGCTAGGTATGTAAACAAAGACTACTATATATACATAAAAAATTAAAAATGCAAATCAAATTCATTTATGTTGATTGTTATTTTAATTCTGTCATTTACTTCCGTACTTATTTTTGAAAACAACAAAGAACAAAATTCACAAATTACAATATATATAAAAAAAACAACTTGTGTACTAAACTACTTATCCTCGTATTGATTTTTTAGTAACTATGGTTGTTAGGCTAATTCCAAGAACTTCAATGGGGCCAAGACCAAGATGCCTCCATAGACCCCAAAGCTCATCACTTCCAATCCAATCAAATTGTAGAGGCAAATGGTGGGCAATGATTTCTTTTATCCATTTAGGTAAAAGCTAAGAGACTTATATATATAAGAGCACCATAAGTTTAGAAATAGTGATTGGATGATAAATTAATATTTAGTATACTATTTTATTTTATTGTTTTAGTGTAGTAGAATAGAATATGACTACTACTTTAAATTATAAATCTCACTCCATATTACAGTGATATAAAATAATGAAAATCAAATGTACATAAAATAAAGAGTAAATGACATAAAAAAAACTAAATGGAATACAATATTTTCTGAATAATTTTACGTTGTTACATGCATGTCGTAAAACTAGTTTTTCTATGTAAATTAAAGTTACTAATTTGGATTTGCACTCTTCAATGTAAATCGAATATATTGGATTCGATTTATGTAAAACGAAATTAATAATTTAGATTTAGTAAGAGTAACTTTCATGGAGGAAAATTGAAGCTATAAGAGTTAAACCACATTCAAGGTAATTCCAATTCATTGGTTTCAATTTAATGGTTTTAATGCACTGTATTTTGATACACAAATAAATAAATCGAGTACATTATAAATTTTTATAATATTCATAATATCTTTTAAGCTATTTACAATAATTACAAAAAATACTTATAATAAAAAAATTGAAACTTTATAAAAATGTTTAATTTAAAATTTTAGTTATAGTCGTTAAAAATGAATAATTACCATAAGAATTTTTAAAAATTATAACAATATATAAATATAAGGTAATTATTACCTGTCCTTGAGCATCAGGGCTTGCTATTTGAGATCTTCAGGCTGAGTGGAGAATATGGGTGCAAAATTTGAGGAACAAGTTGAAGAAACATGGGACTTGAAGACCAAAGAAAATGTGGGTGTCAGAACTTAGGGAATAAGATTCTTCATGGTCAAGACAAGGTTATGGCTGAGAAAAAAAAGGAAGTAAGATAGTGGACAACATGTTCTATGATAAGTACATCTTTATGCTCTATAAATAGTAGAAATTCAGAAAATAAATTTTGGGACTTCAACTAACAATACTAGATCATCACGCAAACTCATAAAATTTTCAATCACAACGACGCAATGAAAAAATGGAATGAGAGTGCATATAAGTATTAGAAGTCAACTTTTAATTTGCTTCCTTTTGTTTATTTGATTCATTTTCTTTTATTTTTTTTGAATTTTGTTATTATTTTACTTTGATCAATATTTTTACAATTTCATTATCTTCTTTATTTAATTATTTATTCCTTAATGTTGTTTGTTTTCATAAGTTTGCCATTAGTAATTTCAACGTAAATTACTTTGATACCATAATTAAGTAATTTTCAAGTCGAGCTCGCTCTTTTTTAGAGGAGTCGTATCTGCTCCCCGATATTCGAGACCTTGATACAAACTCGATTTGACATACTATCGAAATATACCAAAAATCAAGTGAAACAAATTGGTACGCGGTGGAACCCTGAATTAAATTTGTGCCAAGCTGTGTATGTAATTATGGAGTGGTAAGTTAATCATGACGGATAGAGCTTCAACTTCAACAAATATGTCAAATAGTACAGTAAAAATTCCAATAGGGGCCCTGAAGTAGAGACAGTCCCTTTGACCAGTCTTTAGAGCTAATGGTCAACAGAAGGTATTCCAACGGATATATTCGTCACATGGCCTCAATATAGACTACCTTGATGTGGATTTTGAAAATCACAAACTAATAGAAAAGTGCACCGGATCATACCAAGTAATATCTTAGGTGAGTGAGGGCCAATTCCACGAGAATTAATAGATCAAGTAACAATGATTGAGTGATTAAACTAGTCAGACAAGCCAAAAGGAATGGTTTGGTTCAAATTTGCATTAAACAGTAACTCAGAGAATTTGAGAAAGTAAACAGTGAATGGGTTGTGAGAATTATGTGAGAAAACAGTTAAGATTTTGAAGATATTTATTTTTTCGAATTAACAATTCTTACCAACTACTTTAATCATGCAAGATTCAATTCATGGAAAACTTTAATTAATTAAACCCTAATTCCTTAGTAATTTAATCTCCTCTAACCTTATCAACCACCAATTCCTTAGTTACTTTATTTAGATTAAAGGGTTAAGTTCACTTCTAATTTATTAGCCAAACAAACCCTAAGTACCCAAAAATAAGGTGATTATATGTCACGTATCACGTTAAATCCATGTAATTAGAGAATTATGAGGAGTTACTTTTAAACTGTTATTCAAGTGAATTAACTTTTCTAAGATTCAAGAAGAATTCAATTAGAAAAAGAGTTATCTTCCAACATACTCTAATTCCTAGGATGAAGAAAGAAAGCAATCCTTAAATTTAAATCAGTGCATTAATTAAAAGTAGAATGACAATGGTATTAATCCATCCAAAATAAACAGAGCTCCTAACCTTAATAGAGGAGGTTTAGTTGCTCATGGTTAAGAGAAAAATTAGGGTTCTCAAAAGTGTGAAAGTGTGGAATGAGGAAGAAGATAAGGGAAGAACCCGAAGAGCTGAATCTTTTCCCCTTTTATATCTAATCTAAATGATTTGAAAATAAAATAAAATAATAAATTCTAAAAACTAGAAGATTGTGTTTTGTTTTAAATAATAAAAAGAAAATAAATAAAGAAAACTAAAAGCTAAAGCTACGCAGCATTTCTTGGAGCTCCAAAACGCGCTAGTGGCGCTAAATGTAACACCCTACCACATTGAGCTTTACGCTTAAGTCATAAAATAGAGGTGATGTGGTATTACGACCTCTAAAATAAAATATATATATATAATAATAGTTGAAGAAATTTAATACTCGAGGAGCCTTGAAGGATAGTTTAAGCAAATTCGCAAAAAGAAAAGTCCAACGCTCACGTAACAAAAACTTGCGTACGAAGAAAAGTAAAGATACATATATATCATAGAAATGGAGTGTCAAAAGATACAGGATATCAAGCTCCTAACTTGACCTGAAAAGCCAAAGTCGGTCGGAGAATATTTACATACATATAAACAATCCAAGTCTCCCAAATGCACTCAAAATAAACTCTAGTTCTCCATCAAATCTTGATGAGGTACAAAAGTAAAGCACATATATTAAGGAGAAATCTATACATACATACATACATACATATATACATACATACAAAGCCAATAACCCAACTTTGCTGAAACTGAAACTCCAGACACTTAGCGTGATGTCTCATAACCTGCATCTGAAAAAGACAACATATGTATGGAATGAGAACCAAAGGTTCTCAATATGGTAATGGTGCCCATATAAATAATATATAAGGTTTCTGGAAAGTCAGAGGCAATTCTAGAACTCTGACACTCAAATTTAAACTTGAAGAATAAGCTAAACCAGATTTTGGGTATATAATCTAAGGTTTTTACATTTAAAACTCAAATCCTAACTTAACCCTTCAAGTCCTGCTTCCTCCAGCCCTTTGAAACATCGGTGAAATTGTCCTTGTCACTCCTCCGCCAGACAAGGGACCTCTCAGTTACATAGACAAACAATACAGATAATACATGCCGTAAAACTAGCTTTTCTATGTAAATCAAAGTTACTAAACTCGATTTGGACTATTCAATATAAATCGAATATGTTGGATTCGATTTATGTAAAACGAAGCTAATAGTTTTGATTTAGTAGGAGTAGCTTCTATGGAGGTAAATTGAAGCTATAAGAGTCGAAGCACCCCCAAGGTAACTCGAATTCATTGGTTTCGATTTAATGGTTTTGATGTCCATGGTAAATCAAAACCACTTAATTTGATTTAATGTATTTTGATACACGTAACAAGTAAATCTAGTATATTGCAAATTTTTATAATACTCATAACATCTAAGAAATTTACAATAATTACAAAAAATGCTTACAATAAATAACTTAAAAGATAATATGAGTACTATAAAAATTTGTAATGTACTTGATTTACTTGTTCGTATATCAAAATACAATAAATCAAATTAAGTGGTTTCGATTTACATTGGGCATCAAAACTATTAAATCGAAACCAATTGATTCGATTTACCGTGGTTCGACTCTTATAGCTTCGATTTGCCTTCATAGAAGCTGCTTCTACTAAATCAAAACTATTAGCATCATTTTACAATAGATTCGATTTATATTGAATAGTCCAAATCGAGTTTAGTAGCTTCGATTTACAAAGAGAATCTAGTTTCAGGACATGCATGTACCATAAAACCATTCAGGACATTTATTAGGGATGGCAACAGGGTGGGCAGGGCAGGGCAGGGTGGGGATACCTTTCCATTCCCTGTCCTCGCCTCTAGATTTGCTCTTTGTCCCAGTCCCAATCTCTGCCATAGGAGAATATTGCCTCCATCTCTATTTTCCACGGATCTTCATTCCACGTGGCCCCATTATCCATTTTTTGTATTGATCATTTATATGAAAGTTCTAATAAAAAATTTAAAAAATAGAAAACATTATTACAACAGATAAGAACACAGTCACAAAGCAGTGAAAAGGAAAAAAATACCGCGATAAGAAACAATGAGGTGGCAAGGGGATGACGACACAATGAGCATTGAGCAGGAGTGATTAGGGGTATGGTTGTGACGCTATGGTAGATTGAGATGTACGAGTTCTCGCCTTCTGGAATGACTGGGGAGTGGAACGACGCAATGTTAGTGTTATAGAGAGAAGGAAAGACACTTTTAAAATTAGAGTTAGATTTTCTATATGTGTGTGTGAAATGACTAAAAGATTTATATTAAAAATAAATTATTAATAATATTTAAGTAAACTTAATATTTCGGATATTAGTGGGATGGGACGGGAATTCCCACTCGAGTTCCCACATCTGCCTGAAAAAATTTTTTTTCCATCTCCATTCCCACAAAAAAAAAATTCTGTCTTTACGCCCTATTTAGAGCAGTTCTCATAGGAATTCTCGCGTTTCAAAAAGTTTTACCATCTCTAACGTTTATAAAATATTATATTTCATTTGGTTTTTCTATGTCATCTACCCTAAAATAAATAAATAATAAGTTACATAAAATTTAATTTGGTTATCCTACAAGAGGTTCAACTATTCAACAGTTCAAGAGTATTAACAAATGCATGATCAATCACTACCTATGCATGCATCTAGATATTCCTTTTTCTAGTACTCGGGACTTGTTAAGGTTGTATGTGTGAAAATTGTAATGAATTAGATTCATATTTAAAAAAAAATAAAAAAAATTATAAAGTGAAAGACCTATTAATTTAATTTTTTAAGATTTTGAGTTAAATACGATATTTTTTTATTTTTTATTTTTTTTTCTTAGTTCTTAAAATTATTTTAGTGATCGAAAACTTTTAACAAATAATATCAAAATCAATGATTGATCGATTTTGTGATTAAAGAATATTCAAAGTAATTTTTTTAGATAATTGTAGGCTACTTAGTTTTCAAATAATAGAAGTTAACAAATATGGTGAAGTTAGGTTGAATACTTGAATTTATGGAAGGAACTAAAAATTATTTCGTAATAAAAAGAGAATTAAAATAAAAATTTTAAAAGAGACTAATAATATAAATGAAAAATGTTAGGAATCAGCCACTTTTGTGATTTGTAGCTATCAAATAGTCATTAATGATGGTTTTAATGGTGTGAGATTGATGTGAGATTTCATCCAATAACTTATTTTTCTTTATTGATTACATGCTGAGCAGAATTTAATAAAATTGCTGACCCCAAAGTTTTTCCGATATAAATTATTTTGGAAGGCCATTGCCCATGTTAACAAGGTTATCTTACCTCTATGTAAGTTTCATTTATTTTTTAAATATTTTTAAGAATTTAATTTTAATATATTATTAGTATAAATTTATTTTACATGTGCATTCAATCACATAATATCATTACATTAATAAAAATAATTATTTTTATATAGACTGTATAAATGATCATTCAAGAAAACGATTGTGATTACACGACTGTTGTAAAATATTTTACTACGCGATCACTACCACGCGATCACTACCACTAACAACAACCAACTTCGTTTAAGCATAGTTACATATATAATATAATTTTGTATGGTTTTGGAAAGTTTAAGAACCAAGGTAATTAATACTTATTTTATTGCTAATAATTGATCTTGAACAAGCTTGTTATATGGATTCCAGCCAGCAAGTCACAGCTGGATTTGACATTCTCTTATTGGGATTCAACTCTTCAAGAAAATTAATAACCTTTCTCGTGTTAAGCAGCAGCTTGTAGTGTAAGAAACAACATATTTAATACTACCTCTCATTGGAATTCATGTTTAGCATGAGTTAATTATTGGAATAAATTATTTTATTAATTCAGATTATTTATATTAAATGATAAAAAATATATTATAATGTGAAAGTATATTTTTATTTAAAAAAATAAAAAATTGAATAGAAAAATAATCTCAGTTTTGTTGGTTCTTTTAATCTTTTTCAATCAAAGTCTTCTGTATCTTAAGCGGTTGAATTATAATTCTTTTAATAGAGAAAAAATGACAAAGACGACTTTAGTATATTGGAGACCGAAATTCTGAAGGCACTATTTATATTTGAGTATAATATCTATTAAACCCTAAAGTTTAAATAAAATAGTATCTAAAGTCTAAATAATAATATATTTAAAATTTAGAAAATAAAAAATAATATCTGATTTTATTCTTATTTAATTTTAAATTAAAAATAATAATAATTTATTTAATTTAGTATTTATAACAATAAATAAGATTACTTTTATATAAATTATTTAATTTAAAATAATATAATTTATAATTATAATTAATATATATATTATTCACAAATAAATTAAAAAATTAAATAATTTCCTAACATTAATGAGCGGATCTACCCGAGTTTAAATTTGATTCACTAACATATAATTAAGCACAAATCTTAAACTTACGTTCAGCACAAAAGTTTATTAATTCAATTTTTGTTCACAAACCTACTTCAGTTGTACCATACATATTTTAGATTAATTGATGTGACATCAAAAAAAAATTTGTTTCTCGAAATGTCATATTCTATAAAAATCTTCTTTTTTAAATTCTGCAGCAATTGAGAACATAAATTTTAATTTTATACTTCAAAATTTATCACTTGACACCGCATCAAATACATGTATTGATTTATTTATTTATGATTTATGCATTATATTTTTGCCTTATACTCGTTCTCACCTTAGTTTATCATAGTCTTCAAACACTATACTACATTATTCAATTGAGCATGCCACATTTGAATCAGAAATTACACTAGATTCTTCCATATATAATATTAGACAATTTACATTCATTGCATCATTTTATTAATAAATCTGCTAGAAGGTTCACTAGAATAAAAGAAATTTCTTGCTACTTGAAAGATTATCACTATGTGATAACCAAATTCAATTCACTGCTAGTGACAAATTATCTCATTCTTTGTATCCCTTCTCACAATGTTTGTCTTTTAAAAAATTAACATCAAAATCCACTAACAAAAATTCATTTGATACCGTCTGGATTTATCAAAAAATTCGCTAATAATTATTTATAGGCATATTTTTTTGTCCGCCACTAATTACTTATAGATTTAGTGGCAGATATTAATTTTTAATTGACGAAATTTTAGAACATGTTACCATCAGATTTATTTTTTGATAAATCCGACGGTAACCTTAAGTTTTATTTTTTTTAAATTTGTTTAAGAATTCAATATATAATTTTAAATATTTAGATTTAATAATTTTTAAATTAACAAAATTTAAAATTTTATAATTTTTTATAATAATTTGTCTATAATTTTTCGTTAAAAGTATACAAATAAGTTCACACATCAAAGTTTAAGAAAAAGAAAAAAAATTATTCGTGTGTAGAAAAAAGTAGCACTATAAACATATACTTTAAATTCAAAAAAGATGAACTTACATAAGGTTCGATATAAAAAACAAAATACCTTGTGGTGGCTAAATAAATTGCATAGTTAAAACTCTATAGATAATAAAATATTGAAAAAAATTTAAATATACAAATGGTATGTATATCTATTTAAGATTTTAAGTAATCCACTAACATATGTATGACTCTCAAATAATATATCTATTTAAATTTATATAATTTCAATAACTTACAAATCTACTGTCTACAGGAGCATTTTCTGGAATAGCAGGCCGTACACTTTCAATTGTAAACTATAAACATAATCAACACACAAACTATAAATATAATCAATACACAAATTATAATTAAACAAACAAATCAAAGTTCATATATTCAAATGAGTAAATTACAACAAATTTAGTAAAATTAACAACAATCAACTCAACAAAATTAATTCAAAAAATAATTAACTCAGAAACAATAAACTTAAAAAATTAACAACAATTAATAATAAGTCAATAATTAACTTAAAAAATTAACAAGTTAAAATTAATTTAGAGATTTAACAACAATCAACACTAATTAACTTAAAAAATAATTAACTCATACAACAATAAACTCAAAAAATTAACAACAATCAACAATAAGTCAATAATCAACTTAAAAAATTAACAAGCTAGAATTAACTCAGAGAACTAACAAAAACAATAAACATTAATTAACTCGACCAACAATAAACTCAAAAAATTAACAACAATCAACAATAAGTCAATAATTAACTTATAAAATTAACAAGCTAAAATTAATTCAGAGAAGTAACAACAACAATAAACATTAATTAACTCAAACAACAATAAACTCAGAAAATTAAAAACAATCAACAATAACTCAATAATTAACTTAAAAAAATTAACAAGGTAAAATTAATTTAGAGAATTGATAACAATCAACACTAGTTAACTCAGAAAATAATTAACTTAGACAACATTAAACTCAGAAAATTAACAATCATCCAAAATACCATCAACTCAAAACAAATCCTAAATTACACCCTACCTGACCTAATATTATTTAATTTCTAATTATACTAAATTAATATAACAAACCAAACCCTAATCACACTTCGTTAAAATTTTTTAATCAATAATTTAGCAAAATACCTAACAAAATTCTAAACAAAAAAATGAAAAAACACAAAACTATAAGAAAATTATCTCTGATGGTAACTGCAGAATGGTGGGAAGTGTGGTTGTGACAGGATGCAGCAGTGAAACCTACAGTGCTGGAGTTACAGTTTAGTAATATAACAAACAACCAAAAAGAAATGGGACAACAACATTACCTTGGCATAGTGGACCTCAGCCGCGGTAATAGCGACAAGGCAACGACCTTCAATCGACGGCAATAAACACCAATAGCGGCGGTACAACGGAGGCTTTCCACAAAGACTCAAGCAGCAGTGATGATGACAATCTATGACGCAATGTGACTTACTGGTGGTGACAGCAAGTCCAAGTGGTGGTGGCGCACCCTTTTTCAATGGACCAGAGGGAGAGAGATGAGAGAGAAGAGAAGAGAGAGAGAGAGAGAGAGAGTTTGCAGAAGTGAAGGAGAAGGGTTTTACGTTTGAATTTTATCCCAAATTTACCGTTGGATTTACCAGCGAAAAAATCCTTCAGTAAGTCACTAGTCATTGCCTAAACGACGCATTTCACTAAATTCTTTTATTGTCGGAATTTTCCATCGGAAAATCCCATGGTAAATTTGGCACTACTAAAATTAGTTTTTGTGCCTCTTTTTATCGTCGAATTTAATGGTAGAATTTTAAATTCGACTGTAACTTATTCGAGGGATAAATTTTCACTTGTAACTATCAGAAGTGTGTTGATGATCATTTCCTCTTTGTTTAAACCAGGACAGAGAAATTTACTACCATCCTTGTGTGTGTTAATGATCTAGTTTTGGCGATGATGACATTGTTGAAATTGATACAATTGAAGGGATCTTAGATGCTAAATTCAAAATCAAGGATCTTGGTGATTTGAAATATTTCATAGGGATGGAAGCACACCACCAATATGCTTAAGGACTTTGGGTATCTTGCATGTAAACCTCTCTCAACTCCAATGGACTACACAAGAATCCATAAGCTATCAAAGGAATATGGTACTCCTTTACTAGATTGTACAATTTATATGCAGCTTGTAGGGAGGCTGCTTTATCTCACAAATACTAGATCTGGTATTTCTTATGTAGTGGCCAAATTAAGTCAATTTCTAGACTCTACTACCACTGCTCACTTAGATATTGCTTTTTTGGTCCTAAAATATCTTAAAAAAACATCACAAGGTTTATTCTTTCTAGACTCATTCATCTCATGCTTGTCAGCAGTAAAAACTAGTTAGCAGATTTTTTCATCAAATTTTTGCCCCTGGTTCCCTTTTCTGCCAATATTACCAAGCTTGAATTGTGAGATTTATACAATCCTAACTTGCGGGAGGGTGTGACGTGAGTCTTATACACTTGAATATAGAATTGTTTATTTAATTAGTTTAGGTGTCAAATTAGTTAACTATTCTTCAATGAGTTAGTAGTTTGTTACAGTTTTAGTGCAATCAGTTATTTAACACGGGAAATATAGCTATGTGTGGCTGAGATATAAGGAACACTTGTATAGTTAGCTAGGTTTTCTCATTTTCTCTTTTCACTCAAATAAGAAGCGCCATTTTCTTCTCTCGACTTTCTTTAATTCAATTGAACATTCTCTCTGCCAAATTCCTCTGTAGCTTGTAGATTGCTCATATCAGGAATTTGTACACGTTATCATGTGAAATAAAGCTAGAATTAAGCCCAATAAATTTAGATTAGTTAAATAATTTGTTCATTTGTTTTCTTAAATAAATATAGAATCCTACCTTAACTTGTTCTTGTAGTAACTTATTAGCAAGCAATAAATCCTTAAACAAGGTTAAGCTCTATGAGATCATTAGCCTGCTGGGTTAGAAGATACCATAAGAAAAAAAACTAGAATGAAGTATAGTATTCTTTAACAAAAAGGATCCTGTATTGGAATGAGAAAAAAATGTGAAGAAAGAAGAAGAAACAACAATTATTTTATAGGCCACATGCTTGAATTATGTAATTGTATGTTGATTAAAAAAATTAAATCAATTTGCACCACTTCATAGGGACTAGAATCTTCATGAAACATGGTTAAAAAATTGATGAAGCAAAATTTTAGTTGAATACAACAATCATTAATTTGCTGAAAGCTAATCATTTTGGGAGCTTGAAGAATTTTCAACATATTCATAGTTGTGCTGAAAATTATAGAGTTCCAACTAATAAAAGTCAAATAAATAAGATGTTAAAGTTACTTATTTGAATAGTCAATGTTAAAAGTAAAGTTGGTCAAGTATGTGTATTCACTGCCAATTGAAAAGTTGAAAGAGTCATGAATTATTAGCATCAAGCTTTGCCTATATAAAGGCCATATGTACATATGTTTGTATGTGTGTTTTCTTGAAAAAAAATGAGCATGATTTCTCAAAATTAGAAATATTCCTCTGTTCTTTTATTTTATTGTGAGTGTTGGTGAGTTTCAAAGATTAAAAATATGATAGTGTCATTTATGTGAGTGAGTGATCTAGAGGCAAATCAATTGTGGATATTGTATTTATATTTAGTATCAAAGCTGGTTAATCTAGTGTCAAGTATTTGAGAGTTTGTGAGATGTGGGAGAATTCTCACATAGTTGTTTGTTCATGGAGTCAGTATGACAAAGACTTTCCATGTTATGTGGTTTGGTATCAAATTAGATGGAAACTCAATTATAGTTATTGGGAGACTTTGATATGTACCCATTTGAAGGCTTAGGACCTGTGAAATTTTATTGAACCGGGTTCACAAGAAGGATCTAATGTTGCCAACAGAGGAGAGATCAATCATTGCTATCTCAAATTCATCAAGTTGTTAATTATAGAGTGTTTGACAAAATAACAAATGGCAAAAATACAAAAGAAGCTTGGAACACGTTGAAGTTATCGTACAAAATTGTAGATAAAGTCTAGAAAGCAAAGTTACAGTCTTTGCGAAGAGAATATCAAAGGTATGAGATGTGTAGTTCAGAAATTGTTGAGCAATGTTTTACTCGTGTTATAGATCTTGTCAATAAGATGAGAGTCTATGGAAAAGGTATGTCCGACAGTAAAGTGATAGAGAAAATTCTTCGCACCATGCCAATTAAGTATGACCATGAGATAACTACAATACTAGAGTCCCACGATATAGATACCATGACGATTGCAAAGTTGCAAGGAATCATGGAAATCCAAATCAGATAATATTGGAGAAGTACGAAAAATTAACCGAAAAAGTCTTGAAAAGTCGAGTGAATTTAAATAATGTTACAGAATTAAGCCGTACACAAGAAGGACGCAAGATCATGGTATTAATTTTTAAAGTAGCGGAGAAAAAGTTTTAGAGGAAGAAGTCGCAAAAATTACAACCGTAAAAGTTATAATAATTTTGCACAGCCTAATCAAGTAAGAGATGGAACAAATTTTAGGTCTGTCAACCGAGGAAGAGGTTGAGAAAATTTTTATCCAGAACAAACCAATTTCAACTGTTTTTATTGTGGAAAATATGGACACAAAATAACATATTGCAAATTCAAAATGATAAATAACAATTAAGCATGTTACAGAAAATCAACATCAAAATACTGAATCTAGATACTCAAATTTTATTTTTTACAAGTAATTCATGTGTTGAAGATGAAAATATATGGTACTTAAATAATGCTTGTAGAAATCATATGTTTGGTATAAAAGAATTATTTTCTTCATGAGATGATTTAGTTAAACTATTATTGAAGTTAGTAATAGTACATAAATTCCTATTTAATAAAAAGAGCAATACCAATTAGATTGAAGGATGGTCTTCTGAGTTATATTTCTGATGTTTTTTATGCTCCTGAACTTGATTATAATTTATTGAGTATGAAAAAGTTAAGTGAGAGGGGATATAAGATGATAACTTATCGTGGACATTGCATTGTATTTGACAACAACAGAAGGTTTATAGATAAAGCAAAGATGACTTTAAACAGACTGTTTTTATTGAAAATTCATCATGTTAATCCCTCTTGCATGAGTTCTGTAATACTTGATGATGACTGGCTATGGCATATGCGATTTGCACATTTTTATTTTTCTAGCATAAACTACTTGTTAAGAAAATGACTTGTTTCTGATCTATCACGAGTTCATATTCCTAATTATGTTTGTGAAATTTGTCAACTAGAAAAGAAGTACAAAGATTCATTCCCTGCAGGAAAGTCATGGAGAGCTAGAAAATTGCTTGAAATTATGCATTCATATATTTGTTTTATTGAAGTTCTAAACAATGGTGGTAACAGGTACTTGATCACTTTTGTTGATGTTTTAGTATATATACATGGTATACTTTCTAAAGTAGAAATTAGAAGCATATGATACCTTCAAGGCATTCAAACCATTTGTCAAAAAACAAAGTGACTATAAAATCAAAATCCTTAACACAGACATAAGAACATAATATATTGTATGTTCAGATTACTTTAAGCAATATAGAATTTAACACCAACTAATAACTATATATACTTTTCAACAAATGGAGTTGCTGAAAGAAAGAATAGAACCATCATGGATATGGTTTGATGTAGTTAAAGTCAAAATAAATGCCTAAAGATTTGGACAGAAGCAATCGTGATAGCAGTACATATTTTAAACAGGTCCCAACGAAGAATGTTCGTGATAAAATTTCTAAAGAAGCTTGAAGTGAAAAGAGGTCTTCCATTAATTATTTCAGAGTCTTTGGGTATATTGCTTATGCCCATATTCCATATTAATTAAGGAAGAAGTTAGATGACAAAGACGAGAAGTGTATCTTTATCGGCTATATCACAAAGTAAAAGCATACAAACTGTATAATCCAGAATCAACAAAGGTGATCATCAGTAGAGACATGATATTTGACGAAAATAACATGTGAGACTCAAATACAAAGACAAAAAAACAATCGATTTTAATTCCAAATACGCGTAATGAAGAAGAAGAAGAAGAAAGACAACTAGACACAATCAAACAACCAGAATCATCTAAAAGACCTCAAAGAGAGCGGCTCCACTAGATTAGTAAAACTATAAAGTTGGCAATGACAGCGATTCATCCGATGAAGAAATCATAAATTTTGCTCTATTTTTAGATTATGAGCCATTGAATTTTGAAGAAACTTTTAGAGACAACAATTGAAAGAAAGCAATGGATGAGGATCAGAGATTCATGCCATTAAGAAAAATGACACATGGAAACTGACAGATTTTCTTACATATAAGAAGTTGATTGGAGTAAAGTGGGTTTACAAAACTAACTATATACCTAATGGTTAAGCTGATTGTTTCAAGGCAAGATTAGTCGTTAAGGGATACAAACAAAAGCCAGATATCGGTTACTTTGAAGTATTTGCTCTTGTTGCTAGATTAGACATTATTCGTTTGATTATTTCACTCTCAGCTCAATATAATAAAAAATACATCAAATGATGTTAAGTCTATATTTCTAAATATCACTTTAGAAGAAGAAGTGTATGTTGAGCAACTTGCAAAATATGAAGTTCCAGGGGAAGAAGATAAAGTTTACGGGTTGAAGAAAGCTTTGTACGAATTAAAACAAGCACAAAGAGCGTGGTACAAGAAGATTGATTCTTATTTCATTCAGATTGGTTTTAGAAGATGTCCATTTGAGCATACTCTTTATATCAAGTATGTTGAATCTGAAAATATCTTGATCGTGTACTTTTATGTTGATAATTTGATCTTTACTAGCAATAATTTGAAGATAATTGTTGAATTGCATAATTCAAGAAAGCTATGATAAAAGTACTTTGAAATGACGGATATGAGTTTGATGTCTTACTTTCTTGACATTGAAGTCATTTAGAAAGATGATAGAATCTTCATTTCACAGAAAGAAATATGCAAATGATATTTTGAAGAAATTTCAGATGGATAATTCGAAACCAATTCCTACTCCGATTGAAGAGAAGTTCAAGTTGCTAAAAGAAGATAAAAGAAGAGAAGTAAATGCTACTATTTACAAAAGTTTGATTGGAAGTCTAAGATACTTAATTGCAACCAGACTAGATGTTGTATTTGGAGTTGGATTGCTTAGCAGATTTATGGAAGAACTTTATTCCAACCACTTGCACGTAGCAAAAAGAATTTTTCAATATATTAAAGGTACTTTAAATGATAATATATTTTTTTTGAAAGTAAAGAGCTCAACACAGTACAGTGGAGCAGTCAAATAGAAACAACAAAAGAACCAATTACAAAAAGCACAGTACCATTAAAAGAAGCCCCGTTGTCATTTTCGGCATTGCCATCAACAACTAAAGGGGTCCACACCTCTCCACCGTTGTGGCTCAACACAGTCATGTGGGTGATTTCTTCAACACCTTTGCTTTTATTTTGAAATATCCTTCTATTCCTCTCCAACCATATTCCAAATCACTGCACAGAAGAATCTCAACCGTTGCTCTCTATCCTCTCTCCTCCTTGACCCCTCCGTCCAACACAGAAAATGTTCCCTCATTGTCCCTGAGATGGACCATTGTTGGTCAATCACCGATAACCAAGCACTCCACACCCTTTCCATTTATTATGAAAATACTAATGAAGTGAATCTTGTTAGTTACACTAATAATGATTGGGCCAGAGATATAGAAACAAGAAAAAGTATTTCAGGATTTTCATTTTATGTTGGCTCAGGAACAATTTCATGGTCATTGAAAAAACAAGTAGTAGTAGCATTTTCTACAGTAGAAGCAGAATATTAGCTGTAGCTAGTTGTGCAACACAAGCAGTTTAGTTAAGAAGAATTCTTGAAGAATTGAATGAGAAACAAAATACTCCAACAACGATATTTTGTGATAACAAACCAGCTATAACACTTTGCAAAAATATAGTATTTCATAGAAGGTCCAAGTATATTGATATTCTATTTCACAAAATTAGAGAGTTGATGAATAAGAAAAAAGTTGTGATCGAGTTCTATCCTATAGGAGAGCAAATTGCTGATATATTTACAAAGTCATTGAAGACTAAACTATTTTACAAGTTAAAAAAAATGCTTGAAATGATTAATTTTGCAAATTTGATTTAAGAAAAACAATGTTGATTAAAAAAAATTAAATTAACTTGCACCATCTCATATGAACTAGAATTTTCATAAAACATGGTTAAAGAATTGATGAAATAAATTTTTAGTTGAATACAACTATCATCAAAGCTAATCATTTTGGAAGTTTGAAAAATTTTTAAGATATTTATAGTTATACTAAAAATTATAGAGTGTCAACTAATAAAAGTCAAATAAATAAGATGTTTAAGTTATTTATTTGAATAGTCAAAGTTAAAAGTAAAATTAGCTAAGTATGTGTATTCACCGCTAATTAAAAGGTTGGAAGAGTCATGAATTTATTAGCATCAACCTTTGTCTATATAAAGGCCATATATACGTATGATTATGTGTGTTTTTATTAAAAAAATCAACATAGTTTTTCAAAATTAAAAATGTTTCTCTGTTTTTTTTTATTTTATTGTAAGTGTTGGTGAGTTTGAAATATCGAAAAGAAAAAGTCTAGGGGGCAGCAACTTCGTTAAATTCTGGCCAGCATGTAACCAATAAAAAAAATGAGTCATTGGATGAAATTTCAAACCAATTTCACACCATTAAAATCATTATTAATGGTTATTTGATAGTTACAAATCACAAAAGTTGTTGACCTCCTAACACTCTTCTATTGAAAATATGATAGTGTTATTCATGTGAATGAGTGGTTCTGAGACAAATTAATTATGGGGGTTGTATTTACATTGTACATGTACATACATAACTGCAGTTACTAGTTAGTTAGTTAGTTAGATGATACTTGGAGCAAAATAGAAGTTGAAACACATGCTTATTATAAACAGGCACCTATTGTATTAAGTATTAACCATGATTGATATTATCAACTCCATAATTTTGAAACAGAAATACAACAGATGATGGAAACGTAAAGACTAAGGTCTATTTCATTATCTGTACAATCTCCTAAATCAAATCATCAAGCTTGAGGAAGTTGCATAACATGTGAATCTGAATGTGGAGAGTTCACAGGACTTTCTGCAACATGACTATCTTTTCTTGAGAGTCGTCTCTTGGCTTGTCCCAATTGTTCAATCACCGCGGAGGTTAACCAATTGGTGCCGGTGACATAAATCAAGAGGGAAATTGTTGATGTACCTGCTGTCAAAGTGAACAAGGCCCAGAAGCTGTTTGGGCTAAGACTGGCAGTTTCGGTGTCCGGTTCAGACTCTTCACATTTCTCTGATGCAAGCATTCTGTTCTCCAGTTCCCTCTGTTTTCCGGATTCAAATAAATCCAACAGTGCTTTGTTCACAAGTGGAAGGTATGGAGATCCTTGCGGAAAAGCCTGCAAACATCCAACACAACACAGATCACCACAAACTTCAAATTTTTAGTATTAAAATTTGAGCAATGCTAGGGACCAGCAACTTTGGTATTTTGTAACCATCAATTGGCCATCAATAATATTTTTAGTGGTGTGAGATTACATCTAATAGTGAGAAATCACTCACTTTTCTTTTAATGGTTAAGTGCTGGCCAAAAAACACAAAAGTTGCTGGCCCCTAGACTTAATTTGAAGTGGAGAAGGTCATACGAAACCGAATCCTCCGATTTTATACATGGGCCCGGCTTGAATAAACTCTTTACAGTACTTTGCAAGGAAAATCTTGGCCCCAGGAGCTTCAATAAAGACAGCTGCTATTTCTTTTCTTCTGAGAGCTTCAGCGAACTCTTCATGTGATCTAAATTGCCTTATGTTTGCAGGGTTAAAGTGTAGAACATCATGAAGATAATTTTTCAAGAAAGATCCAGTACTGTATCCAACCATGGCATTGTTATTTCTTAACTGATCAACATCACCTATTGTTGGTTCAAGTCTTTCAACTGTTAGCATGCTGGTTAAGTTGGCTGTGTATGTCTGCATTATAATGAGGGCCACAAATAACCACACCACCATAGCCACCCTTGATAAATTGTTGTGTAATTTATCTCCTATGTCTATGTTCAGTCACAGGCAAACAAGTTACAAGTTAATTCATCACTTGACTAATTATTGAAAGATATCTATTTGATTCTTTATTTTCTGTAAGTTCAATATCTTATTTGATGCTATACACAGCTGCATTTGTTTTTGAGAATAGCATAGGACAAGACACTGAGAACAAAACATAAGGGATAGAGATACAAAATTTTATGCTCTTATATTCTATTTTTTTTTTGGTGTCTAAACAAGGAAAGAAACAAAGCAAAAACTATCCTAAATCCGAGCGGATGATTCGTTGGAGATCAACACAAGGCTCAGACCAAATAACATGATTAGAGTTATTCTTGGCACCATATTTAGCCATCCAATCCGCAGCTCTATTTGCTTCTCGGGACACCCATTCAACGTGAACAAGCCAAGGACGAGATAAAAGCTCCTGAATCTTGTGAACCAAATCTGTTACTTCAGATGAATACCCACTTGTAAGCTCATGCATGATGGGCAGAATGTCAAGGCAATCCGTTGCACATATAATATCCCTCAAACCGCAATCCCAAGCTAAAACCAGCCCCCTCCAAGCAGCAAATAATTCACATCTGATTATAGACCAAGGGGGAATGCTTCCAGAGCAGCCCGAGATCCAATCTCCCTTAGAATCTCTAATAATACACCCAAATCCCGCTAAATTTGAATCCATATACAAGCTTGCATCACAATTAACTTTAAAACTATTACCTACCGGTGGTTCCCAACACAGGCAATTTCGGAGAGACCTAAAGGCATTGTTTCGATTCCTGTAAACCTATAAGTCATTGGCAGTAATTCTGGCCAAGGCAACAACCTTGTGGTCTGTCCAAGGGTTGTCAGTATTGAATATGTCATTGCACCTATGTCTCCATACCCACCAAAGCCCTGCACCAAAGGACGCCTCATTGTTAGCCAAGGCCTTCCGAAACCACTCTTCAAGAGCAGTACCAGTCGTCGAGTCCAGGATACTAGGATCCAACATATACCAAATTGCCTTTGATCGTTCACAGTCTCTAAGGCAATGCTCCATAGTCTCCTGCGCCTTGTTACATCTCTTACACATATCTGAAGAAGCTAAATGCCGCTTGAATCGAAAGGTCTCAGTTGGTAGAGCATCATGTAAGCCAAGCCACATAGTAAATTTGAACTTCTCTGGAATGTTTGTGTTCCACAACCAGTTCCAATTACTATTGGCATTCCAATTTAATGCTTTCTTTAATAACCATCTGTAACCCTCCCTTGCACTATACTTTTTTGATGCTGCAGGCCACCACTCCCACTGTGGCTCCAACTCAGTCGAACTAGGATATCTCAGACCACAAATAAACTGCTTAATCTCATGCGGAATAGGCGTGGTAAGACTATCAACCTCCCAAGACACCCCTTTCCACAAGTCAGCCACCATGAAATCTGATTCAGAAATATGTACATAAGGAACAAGGTTGCAAAGTTTACCAAAAGGAGTCCACTCATCATACCAAACTGATTTGTGGACATCTCCAATATTCCAATGAAGCCCTTCCTTGAGATGCTCATAGGCACTAACAATGTTCTTCCAGGTAGCCGATGAAGAATTTCTACTGTTTCCGTTCATACCAGATTGATTCCTGAGATATTTATGCTTCAAAACCTGCACCCATAACTTCTCACTATTGTTTAGACAATCCCATACCAACTTTCCCAAAAGCGCCATGTTAGCACAGGAAGTATCCCTAATACCCAATCCTCCTGCCTTTTTAGGAGTTATGGCGACCTCCCACATGACCAGAGGCAGCCCTTTTCCAGTCGCTTGGCCTTTCCACAAGAACTGTCTCATTAAGGAATCAATTTTATTACATGCATACTTCGGGAGAAGAGAAATTTGCATTTCATAAACTGGGATAGAGGCCATAACCAATTTAACAAGACAAAGCCTCCCTGCCTTATTTAGTAGGCGTCCTTTCCAACTGGAGAGCTTTCTCGAAATTTTTTCAATAACCTCCTGAGCCGTCTTCCTGGAAGCTCTGGCATGACCGATGTTAATTCCCAGATATTTACCCAAATCATTGCAGAAACGGATGTTAGAGACCCCTGAGAGAACCTCTTTTCTCCTCTCTGACACCCTCTTGGAACACTGGGCCTTTGACTTATGAAGATTTACCTTTAAACCTGACGCTCTAGAAAACAAGTCCAAACAATGCATGACCTCTATTACTTGAGCTTTTGATGCCTTACAGAAAAGCAAAAGATCATCTGCAAACATCAAATGAGAGAGTCGTGGTCCGTTCCTAGAAACCGCAACTGGGTTCCACAAACCTTGGGAAACTCTATGAGAGATAAAGCAAGCAAGCATTTCCATACAGAGTACAAATAGATAAGGAGACATAGGATCTCCTTGCCTCAACCCTCTCTTTGGATTGAAATTTTGGAGCCTGTTCCCATTCCACAAAACTGCCAATGAAGAGGAAGTCACACAATTCAATATAAGATTAATGGTAGCCTTTGGAAACCCAAACCGGACCAAAGTAGCTTCCAAAAAACGCCAGTCTACCCTGTCATAAGCTTTTTCCAAATCAATCTTGAATGCCATGGTCCCTTTTTGAGACTTGGTGTTCCTCATGAAGTGCATAATCTCCTGAGCAATGATAATATTCTCTGTGGTTCCTCTTCCTGGAATGAACCCTCCTTGCAAAGGACCAATGATCTCCGACAGGAAAGGTCTGAACCTGTTAACTAGAACCTTTGTGACAATTTTATAAATTACATTACATAAGCTAATAGGCCGAAACTCCCGTAAGGAAGAGGGAACTTCCACTTTAGGAATTAGAACAATTAGAGTATCGAAAATAGCCGCATTCATTGGCTCACCCTCAAAAGCTCGCTTGACCAGTCCACACACATCGTTGCTAAGAGAGTCCCAGAACTCTTTGTAGAAAATTGCTTGAAATCCATCTGGCCCTGGGGCTTTAAATGAACTCATGGTCATCACAGCTTTTTTAACCTCTTCAGACTTCACTAGTTCCACTAGCTTTTGACAAGCCTTGGTACTAAGAGACGGGCAAGGAAAAGGCCCCATGGCGTCCAGGTCAATATCCTCCCTTGTAGAAAAGAGCTTTTGAAAGAAAGAATTTGCCGCCATTTCTAGAGTCGTAGTCTCCGTGGCCCAAGACCCATCCTCCAAAAATAACCCATGAATTTTGTTCCTCTTTCTCCTGATAACTGTCTGCAGATGAAAAAATTTTGTATTTCTGTCTCCACATCTCACCCATTGTTCTCTAGATTTTTGATACCACAACAGCTCTTCTTGAAGAAGGACAGCATTCAGTTCCTGATGCAAAACTTGCTCTTTGATCCTAAGCTGTTGATCCTCCCGACTCTCTAGAGTAATCTGGACGTCATTCAAAAGCCTCTCCAACTCCCTTTTCTTAACAAAAATATTACCAAAAACCTTTTTATTGAAGCTAGTTGCCTCTTTTTGAACCTCCAACAAACATTTGACTACATCCGGAGCTCCTCTATTCCAAGCTGTATCAACAACATTCCTAAAAAGAGGATGAGTCATCCACGCAGCCTGGAATCTGAACGGACGATGGCCCTTGGTAGCCCTCTTTGCCATCTTGCACCTAGTGAATAATGGGCAATGATCAGAGTGAAGGCGCGCCAGCACCTCAGTATAAGCCTCCGGAAACATTAGTCGCCAGTCCTGGTTGATGACTGCTCTATCAAGCTTCTTAGCCACCTGCACCCCACCTTTCACCTTCCTGTACCAAGTGAATCTTCTCCCAATAGCCCCCATATCAAACAGCCCACAATCCTCTAATATTTCCGCAAATTGTTCTGCTCTGGCAAGTCTAAACTGCCCCCCTCTAACTTCACTCTGCCACAGAACATCATTAAAGTCCCCTAACACAATCCAAGGTCCGTGGATCATATTAGCAATCCTTGTCAAGTCACCCCACAGTTCTTTACGTCGATGTATATGCGGATTAGCATACACCGCACTGCAGTAACTAGATGTATTGCCCATAGTGATTTCAAAACTGATACATTGATCAACTACATCCAATACTCTCACAGAAATATTTGAATTTGAACATAAAACCCAGATACCCCCACTATGACCATTAGCCTCAACAATACCAACACCCTGGTAACCTAGATTATTCCAAAAAGATTTCATCCTCTCGAAAGCAATATGGGTTTCAAACAGAATGAAAAAAGTAGGGTGAAATTTATTCACTAACTCCTTACTATGAACCCGGGCCAATTTATTAGAGGCACCTCTAATATTCCAAAATAGAAAGCTTAAATCTAAATAATCCATAAAACAATTTGTATTGTAAAATGACCAACCTCAGCTGAAGTCCCTAACGAGATGATGAAGATCCACCATTATATCCCCCTGAGACTTGCTTGTCCTTGTCCAGTTGTTGCCCAGTTTGTTTGTGTCCCTCCACTAACAACCCTTCCAATTCACCGAGTTGCTGCTTGCTAGTGTCGCCAAGGCAGTCCGGAGTCGACGGCGAATTCTGCAAAGAAGAAGAGCGCAACCTCTTGTGTCCGTTTTTGATAATGGCAGTGAAAGTCGGCACCGCAATGGAGATAGCTTTGCCCTTCACCCCTTGCTGTTTGGAAGATGCCATGCGTGCCTTAGATCCGCTAACCGACCCGGTCTTCACCCCTGATTCGACTCCTCTCATACGTAGCCCAAAGTCACGGTTCTGGTCAAATTTATGATTTGAGCGCACCGGCACTTTGTCCTTAGAGGTTTGTTGGGCTTTATTTGATTGGCTCAATTTTCCTCTCCTTTTACCACTGACTTTGGTCCAGCCAGCCTCATTTTCCAAATGCTGGGACCCCACTTCCTTCCTATGCAACGTATCATCTAATTCCTCCCCAATTTCTGCAACTATCACTGACTCTTTGGGATTGCATCCAAATTCAAAAATTTTCTCTTTTGAGGCTTCCTGTGGTTGCACCACTCGGGCCGCCGTCTCGGTCACTGATGTTTCCTTTCGATCCATCCTTTCTGACTCTATTGAGGTCATTCTGCAGTCAGTTGCTGGATGTCCGAAACAATTGCACTTGTCACAAATAAGGTGTAAGCATTCATACTCTACCTTATATTCAAACTCATCGACAATCACACTCCGGACCACCGGCAAACCAAGATTAATTTGCACGCAAGCCCGAGCAAATTTTCCCCTCTCTGCCAACTTAGTAGCCAGATCCACCTTGACTGGTCTCCCCACGGCAGAAGCAATTCTCATCATGGCTTTATCATGATAGTACCATATGCTCAAACCAGAGATTCGAATCCAAACCATAGTCTCCCCGAAGGTATCCTCACAAGGTTTAAAATCCGGTGTCCATGGCTTGACCGCAATATAGTGACCGAAGATCATCCATGGCCCCCCTAGTAAAACCTTCTCTCGATCGTCCATGCGATCAAATTTAACGAGGAAGTAACCAAAACCCACATCCAAGATTCAATTTGTGAAACATGGCCGTGTAACTAAGGTTTTTTCCAAGAATCTTAATCACAATTGCTTCCTTGTATGGTTCAGAAAGGATGTTCCTAGCCTCTTCGGAGAAGCAAACTCTTGGAGGCATAGGATCTCCTTGTTTTCCAGTGACCACTGCCATGGAATCCTCATCTAGAGCTTCAGCCCGGTTTATCCCTGTGGCTACCGTTTTTTTTTCTTATATTCTATTTGGTAATAAACTAGAACAAATTATAAAAATCTAATTTATTCTCATGTTTTTCATTCAAAAAATTTGAGACGAAAAATATAATAATAAAAAAATATAATTATGAAAAATTAACAAGAATAATAATAAAAATAATAAAAAATAAGTTGTGTCCCTTGTTAGTGTCTCCGTGTCCTTTCTATTAGGATGGACACAAAATACACTAATTCAGTGTCTCTAGACACATGGTCTCTATCCATGTCTCTTCTGTCAAACACAATTTTGTGTCTTTGTGTTCCTGTCTCAGTGTCCTGTCTCTGTAAACAAACGCAGCCTTAAAGACTAAACTAATGTTACGAATACAAACATGTTTTTTTACTTTTACTAAATTTTTGAGGGACTAAACTGATATTGCATATATTTTGAGGTGACTAATTAAATAGCTAATTCTTGTAAAAGGTTCTGAATGTTACCATTTAAGTTTACGAGAGGGGTCATTGCCAACCAAGCAATGTTGCCATATTGTTTGAGTATGGAGCCCTTGAGTTCACAGAAATGATTTCTTTCTAGCATCCATAAAACAAAGACATTGTAGATAATCACTAACACTATTAGGATCCACATTGTCTTTGTGAAAGGCTTCACAAACAGCCAAGCTCTGTGTCCTGTTTTTGATTTCAAAGGGACTACCATCACCACTCCAGGATCAGTGTATGGCTGAGTGAATTCGGCATACTGGTACCGGTACGAGATTATTGTTACATCAATTACTGCATCAAAATTCTGCTTCATGCCATTTCAAATAGAAACAAGTAATTGTCATTAAGTAATGTTTTTAGAAAAAGTTTATATCAGACATAAACTACACTATTGGAGAGAGATAAGTTAATAGATTAAGTAAAAAAAAATCACAAAATAGGTCAAATGAATCTATTATATAATGGCATATCATGTTAAATGTCATGTGGCATGTTGACATGAAAGATTAATACTATGTGTTACAAAATAATTGGTTATTAACATGGCATTAAATGCCATTTGGTTGATAAATTATTTTGTGACATATGGCATTAACTGTTATGTTATGTTATATTATCATGCTACATAACACTTAATGTAACACATTATCATCTAATGAACGGAACGACTGTTAACAAAATTTTTCAGAGACTAATTTAATAAAAAGAATTATTGGAAAGACCAATTTGAATATTAACCATTAATTTGTGACATTATATGGGGAAATCTGCAACTTAAAAATATCATGCAAGAACGACATAAAAATATTGAATACCTAACTTATTACCTTCAAATAAATTTGTCTCACCAACTCATCATAAGTATCATTGAAAGCATAGAACTTGTATGGAACATGGTAGGGCATCAAGTCCATAGTTGCTTTGAAAAGATCAATAGTGAATCCCTGAAATTGATCATGAGTTATGTTTATAAATTGCTTCAATGTGGACAAAGCAGGGACCCCAACTCTTAATGGCTTCTCAATTGTTGGTAGGGCCCACCCTCTTGGAGTTTCCCAAGGTCTACCTGGCCACATAACCTGTCCTAGTTCCTTCATTGAAGAACTATAACTAACATCATGTTGACCAATATTGCTTGAAAATCCAAGTCCATTTGACCAAAAACCAATCTCCTTGTATCCCTTCCCAATCACATTGATGATTTGAAAAGTCTGTGTAGGATCTAAGGTATGATCATTGAATTGAATTCTTCCCTTTAGGCCAAGAAAATTACTATGCAAAATCTTGTTCATCAGGAATTTGCCACCTTCATTATTGTTGGTTTGACTCATGGCTAGAGCCAGAGTCCATGCAGCATCATAAGCATGTGCTGCAAAAGTTCCTGGCTCATTGTTGAGTTCTTGAGGGTAATCTAGGCTAAATTTTCGACGAAATTTCCGGTAGAAATCCTCATGTTTTTTCCCATTTTCTTGGAAATAGCTCTTGACTCCAATGATTCCTTGCATTGAGGATATAGTTGAAGCATTTAAGGAATGAACAAGGCTTGTAAAAGGGTCAGTAATGATCCAAACATAGTCCTTCCCAACCATATCCATTTTCGACGCAGTTTCGAAGAGGTTTATGGCCAAATTGAGGGACAAACTAACAACAACAAAGACTCTACAATGGCCATCTCTAAGATTCTCAAGATCTTTGGACAATGAAGAGGAAGGAAAAGGAGGAACACTCAAGAGATTACTTATTGTGATACCTGCTTCAGTGAGTGCTAAATAGATATTGGATAAAGATTCTGTGGATGAAGCATCTTTGTCTTCATAAATTATGTTGACACTGTACCAATCCCATGATTGAACAATAGCAGATACTGCTTTCATTTGTTTTAATGCATTAGGTGAAGTTTGAACCATGAAGGGCCATTTTGATGTTGCCCAATTTGGAGTTACATCTGCTAAGGATAGAAGAGGTGTCATGTTTTGGTTGCAAAGTTCAGCTATTAATGTTGTTTCTTCCCATGTTTGTGGACCTATAATTGCTTGCACTTGCTCTTTGTCAATAAGGTCCCTTGCTGCAAAACAAAATCAATTAGAATTGGATGATTATGAATGTTATTATTTATTTTTTGGTTGAAATAAATCCAAAGATAACTGTGGTTAGGACTTATTTTAAGCCTTTTTATCTCTACTTTTTGCTATGTCTGTTTGCATATTTGGCTCTAGACACAAATAATTTAATGAATGAATGAATGTATATTTCTATTTCTCCAAATCACAAGTATTCATGGCAAGACTAGTTTTCTTAACAAGTGAGATTGGCCAAAGTGGAAGGTACTCTTCCCTTAACTAAAGTGTATTTAGGATTAACAGGATTTTTTTTATTGACACATTTAATACTCCTTTTAGGACTTAATATCTATTGTATATAATGAAGATTAGCAAAATTCGGTGTATAATTTTCTTCTAAAATATTTTTATTTATATTTATGAGTTTAATTTTGATACACAAATACTATAAAACGTTTTATATAATCATCCAAACATATTCATTTTTTTAAATGCTATTTACACTATCAATCTAAACAGTAATTATTTTGACTTATGTAAGTGAATACACGTGTAAAATTTCTTTCACTTACAGCGTATACAAATTAAATTCTTATACTAATTTACTATCATACATACTTAATAAATAAAATAATGGACTAAGAGACACGTCCTAGTGTTTTTTATTTGAAATTAGTGTGATCCATCAAGTATATAGTATAAGAAAAATTTTAAGTATACCAAAGAATATCAGTGTTCTAATTATTTTAACCGTTGATTTCAATTAATATATATTATATATATATTTTTTATAATTCAGATCAACAGTTAAAACAACTGAAATACTGATATTTACGATCCACTTAAAACTCTTCCTATAGTATATACCCAAATATTAAAGAATCTGAGAGTTAAGAAATATGAACCTGCAAGAGCAGCTTTAAGGGGATCCCCATGAGAGTCCCTTATGTGAAGACCAAAGCTTTGATTGGTGTAATGATAGAAATCCTCCAATGCCATCTTAATAGCCACTATTTCCTCTTTTCCACTTCTATCATTATAGTCTGCAACAACTCCTACTATGCCCTTATTCACTTCGATTGCTGTTCCTAACACTATTTTAACCATACTCATAATAATAATAAGACAAACGAGAGGAACAAACTTATGCATACTTTCCATAATAGCAATATTATTATTACCCTCACTTGGTGCTTATTATCCATATATATTCCTTTTTATAGGAAAAGAATAGCTAACAAAATTAAACAATTTTAGAGTGAGCAATTTTCAGGTAAAGTTAGAGGGCATCTTATGGTATATGTTGTTGCATGTTAATTGGTACCTTCATGTTATTTTAGCTATAAAATTTTGTAGTGAGATTCACACAAATAATTTAAAATTTTTGAACTGGAATATTATATCATAATATCATATAAAATGTGCAAACTATAACATAATATTCCTCTTTGTATTGCATTTCACTAATTGTAATAGTTGAATAGTAATAAAAGGTTTTGGAAACCTCAATGCCAAGCAAGCGCCACGGCAGAAAGGCACTTAAAAAATAATAAAAATGTGGCGTATGTTATTGAGCATAACACGTTAAAAGGGGATGAATTGAAAGGGAAAATTCCAAAATCTAATTTTTTTTTCAACTATCATTGTTCATTGGTTCATCTTAGTATAATAATAAAAAGCTAAACTAGCATAACAACTAATTAATATTAATGAAAATTCGGGTTTCTCTCATGAAGGCAACAAAAATTAAAGAAAATAAGAAATGTCACATTAGAAGTTTTGTATCCTTGAATTTCGTAGTAATCAGATGTCACTTATGAGTTATGAGTATTCTTCTTGTATCACATAACAAGTAGGATTTTCTACTATTGGGAATATTCCTCTATATCTGTTTTAGTGTAAATCATATTTAAGCGGTTAGGTAGTTAGGAAATTTGAAAGAAACTAGGGAATAAAGTAGAATACAAGAAATCAAATTTGTCGTACAAACGAGGAGATTTATTATTATGATTACATAGCCTTTGATCATACTACTCTCTTAGGATATTTAAATAATTTTATTGTCTTTAAAAGTTTAGACGATAGAAAAATGGTGAATACTATCTAACTCTTTCTAAAATAACATGTAAGTTATTTTTTATGATATGTCAAATTTTAATTAATTATTATCTTAATTATAGTTGGATTATTTTGTATAAAAGGTTATTGTGTTAGTACTATTTTAGAAGCTTGCAAAAGAAAGCAATGAAAAGAAAAAGTTTCAGCATTTACAAAGTTATAAACTTTAATTAACGGTGGGCAAGCTCTTCAGTGTAGATATAAAAATTTTATTTACATGTGTAGATGAGTATTGACAGCTTCTAAATACGACAAGTGTTAATAAATTTAGATATTTTTTTGTAAAATTGTAAATTGTTGCAGCATTGATTTACTGATCTAGTTAGATATATATTTAAATTATACAATAATTAATAATTACTTTGATGTTAATTACATCTTGGTAATATGAGTATTTTTTATATTTTTAGATTATTATTATTATTATTATTATTATTATTATTATTATTATTATTATTGCGCTTTTTTAGCATAAAAATTTTTGTTGAAGAGTACAAAAATTTATTAATATAATACAAATATTTGCAAAGATTAAGTTATAGAAGGAGGCAACATGAATAATTATATCTCTAACACTTTTCTCCAAACAAGAGTTTATTTTTTGGATTTGTTAGATTTTTGCATAAGTCTTCTTTTCTCCTTTTATTTGTCTTATGCTATTTTTTCTCTTTTAAGTTTCACCAAGAATCAAACTCTACTTTTTGGACGTAGAACTCTGATACTATGTCGTGAAATCACTTTTTCCAAAAGTTTAAGTTTAGGTGTGACAATGAGTAGGATAGGATAATGTTTAGACTCAACCCTAACCCAACCTACGAGTTGATTTTTTCACTAAAACTAAACTATATCTTACCCACAGGTTAGGTTTATAACATGTCAACCCTCGGGTCATAAAAAAAGTAATTTCAATACTTTAATGAGATCTTGAAGTTATAATTTAGTATTTGTATATCACTAAACAAATTTGGCCTTTATATAAACAAAAGCATTAAACTTTTGATTAAAGATCTTGATTTAGTAGTCATAAGT
The DNA here is from genome assembly GCF_000817695.3 of Arachis duranensis. Lineage (NCBI taxonomy): Eukaryota > Viridiplantae > Streptophyta > Magnoliopsida > Fabales > Fabaceae > Arachis > Arachis duranensis. Next base: position 77,247,817 of record NC_029778.3, on the reverse strand, counting down.
TTTCTATATAAATGAGAGGTTTTTGGTTCAACACTCATTCTTAGCATATTTTTTATATAATATAACATATATAGAGTGGTAAATTTTGTAGCATATTTTTTATTATGCATATTTTGTTGATTTTGTATACTGTACTATTTTTGTATTTTATACTAAAATTTTGTGTTATGCATTATAATTTTTGTACTCTTGCTTCTAAATATATATATAAAAAAAATTAAAAAACGAAGATGATGATAATGATGATGATAATGAAGGAGAATAAAAAAAAGAGAAAAAAATTAGACAAAAGAAATAGGCGGCGGCAACAACAACAACAATGTTAAAAAAGAAGTTTTCAAGAAAAGATAAAAAAGATAAAGATAAGGATGAAATAGCAATAATTAATGTGCGATAACTTGATTGAATTTGGTTAAAAAATTCTTAATTACATTGTATAATTAATAATTAATCTAAGCCAATTTAATTATTTCTTAACTCTAGTTTCAAAATTAAAAATAAATCTATTGTTGAGCAAAAGAGAGTAAAATGTTTTTTTCTTTACTGTACATTAACAAAAAAAAAAGGAAAATTACTCAAAATCAGAGCTAAATATAAAATTATTAATTTAAATATTTTTATTTAACTGTTTATAGCATAAATATTTTATGTATATTATAGTCCGGAGTAACTAAATATCTTGTAATTATAAATAAATATATAAAAATATAAATATATTTTATTATAAATTTTAAAAATACAACACTAATATAATAGATTAACAACTCAATTAACCATCACAACACTAGTCATTACCATTTATATTTAGTAAGAAGCTAAATTTAAGAAGAAATCAACAACACGGACAAATTAACAACTAAATGACTAAATCAGCACAACAATAATAGATTAATAGTTAAATTAGTCCTTCAAAAATAAAATATTTTTTAAATTTATTTTTAAAAGATTTTTTCAATCAAATTAGTTTTTCAAAGATTGCGAATTAATCATATTTGTCCTCCAATCACTCTATTAACAATTTTCTTTAAAGATTAATATTGTAAAACGTTAATTGATAACATATTTAATACTTAATATATTTAATTGGATATCGATCAAATATATTAATAAAAATTTGTTAATTTAGTCATTTTCTCCAATGATAAAAATTATATTCCTAATATGATCTAATAACTAAATTAATAGATTTTGGTAAACATATTTAGTTAACGTCTAATTAAACATATTATATATTATATATGCTATCAATTAACATTTCATATCATCAATTCTTGACGAAAATTGTGAGTAGAATAACTGAAAGACATATATGATTAATTTATAATTTTTGAAAAATCAATTTGATTAAAAAAATCTTTTACAGACAAATTTAAAGAATGCTTTATCTTTTGAGACTAATTTGACTATTACAACAAATATCTCAACACCAGTAAAGGAATAGGAGACTAGAGACGTTCGTCCAAAAAAAGAGAGACAAAAACGGGGCAGTGAAGCAAAGGTGACGATCATTGGAAGCGCAATGGGAGAAGACAACAATTGCTATGGCCAAAATGGCAGATTGCTGGAAGAGGGAGCGAGAGGCGTTTGAAGAGGAGAAAGTGAAAAACCAAGAAAGGATATCGGGGTTTGGAACATGATGATTTTGTTTAAGAACCGAACCAATTTGGCCATTGATTCTTGCTTCGATTAGTCGAATTGGCTGATTCGGTTCAATTTTCAGAATTTAAAATAGAGTATATACGTATTTTGGTTCTCAAAGAATTTTAGATCCGACACTTTAGTTCTCAATTAAAATTAATTACTCAATTGATCTATAACAATTAATTTCGTTAGTCACTTAGGTTCTTAGCTCTGTCAACTCTGACGGAAGACAAAATGGTCCCTGACAACTTTAATAGGGGACAAAATGATCTCTGACAACTTTAATAAGAGACAAAATGATTCCTGACCCCTTTCTTCGAAAACGACACTGTTCTTACCCAATTTTTATCATATCTCGTATAACCCTAACATTCATACTCTCCTTCTTTACCTTCACAATCTTCTTTTCCATCTTTTCCTTTCTCCTCTTTAACTCCAAGATTAAGCCATGGTGTAATTGTCACACGTGTCGCACCTACTTCAACATGTCATGTACCGCACACTTCCTAAATCTTTGTGACCGGTACATCCACCTCCTCTACACTTCACCCACCAAAAGCATCTACTTCCATGTCTTCGATAACATCACCTCCAACTCCAACAACGTCCACGATATCCTCAAAACCAAGTTTCACAACTATCCCAAGGGCATGCCTTTCTCCACTGTCCGGCAAGCAATATAAATTGTTGGACATTAGGACATCATGAGAAAATTCTCCTTCGACATCATATGCAAATTCTCATTTGAAATAGACACTGAATGCTTCATTCCTTCTTTCTCGGAGTCCAAGTTGGCAGACAGTTTCGACCTCGCATCCAAGCTATCAGTACAACGAGCAATGTCGCCGTTGCCGCTCATATGGAAACTAAAATGATTACTGAGAATTGGTTCGGAGAAGAAGCTGAAGGAAGCAATCGGAGTGGTAGACAATGTGGTCATGGAGATGATAGAGAGGAGGAAGGAGATGGCAATGACGATGACGGATCTTAACAAATTAGACTTGTTGTCTAGATTCATAGGATCTATCGAAGACGACAAGTAGTTGAGAGACATAGTCATTGGTTTCCTAATATATTGTGTAGTTTGAAGTTACAGTGTTAAACTGTTAGTGTTATGCGAGATATGATGAAAATTGGGAGAGAACAGTGTCATTTCTGAACAGATGAGATCATAGACCATTTTGTCCCTGTTAGAGTTGTTAGGGACTATTTTGTTTTCCGTTAGAGTTGACGGAATAAAGGATCTAAGTGATTAACTAAGTTAATTATCAAGACCAATCGAGTAATTAATTTTAATTGAGAACTAAAGTGTTTGATCTAAAATTTTTTAAAAACCAAAATAGGTATATACTATTTAAAATAACATGCATTGTGTGTGATGCATTTGACATTTCATTCCACTTAATAATACTTGCTCATAAACCATAGTTGATGATATCTTTGAGAATAAAGGTATAAGAGGTATGCTGGCAGTGATGTCCAAAGAGGAAAAGTGGCGCGAAAACCAGAGGCAATCCCCATGACAGCACAAACAATGGCAACGACAAGAACATCTGCTGAGAATTTCCAAGTTATATCTCTAACATATATCAGAATAGATATTACCACAAATCCAAGAATGTTGTTCATGAACACTACTCCATATATCTGCATGCATTCAACCGAATTTCTAATATAAGTATCTAATTATAATTGTCATGCTTGGTTGGTTTAAGTAGTTTGACACTTTATTTCATTAAAATGTGTTAATAGAATTTTTATGTATTTACATACATTTATTAATGCAGCTATTGAATAATTATAAAATCCGCAATAATGCTAGCACAACAATAAAATAATAACCCAAAGATATTTTATGTAAGTTAAGAATAATATTTTAAATTAGTTCTGACAAAATTTTTAGTCGATACTTTTGTCTTCAACAAATTTTAATTATCAAATCAGTTCCCCAAATTTTTATTTTATTAGACAATCAGTTCTCACATCAATTTGTTCATCCATATAAAAAGATTAATACGAAAATTTTTAAAAGTTTTAGGAATTATAACATTTTTATTAAATAATGATAACGACTGAATTATCTATTTTTTTACCAATATTTAACATGAAGAATATGTCGACAAATTACAATAAAATGTTAGAGACTGATTTAGTGATTAAAAGTTGTTAATGATTAAATTGTAAGATTCAAATTTTTTTAGAGACTAATTTGAGATATTATTCTTAACTCTCTAATTTCATACATTAACATTTATAATTATACACTTATTGCATATAGTATTACTTAATTATTCTAACAATAATTAACTAATATAACAAAAGATAAATAATAATTTAAAAAATATAAAATAAAATAATTTTAGACGAGTTTGAATTGATTTTTTTATTATTTTTTAAATAACATTTTAAATTTTGTAAATTTATTTTGTATTTTTGTCTCATCATGATTTATATTTGTTCAGTTAAAGAAACAACTTTTCTTTAACCAACAATAGAGTAAAGACCCAATCGTCCTTGTCCATTTTCACGAAAGACAAAGCGATCCCTGTCCAAAAAAAATGGACACTTCGACCCTCGACCTTTTTATTTTGGGACAATACGGTCCCTCTGTTAAAAAATTCATTAAATAATAATAAAAATTAGTTTTGTGGAGGGTTTTGTTTGTATTTTGTGGGGGTTTTAAACCCCCACAAAAATCTTTTCAACAATATAACCAATTACTACCACTACTACCATTATCTTTTTCATCCTCATTATTATCACTCTTACTTCTATTATTTTTATTGTGTAACCATATTTTATCATCATCATTATCTCTTCTACCGTCATCATCACCAATACCAATATTATCAACATTAAAGTTTTCTTCTTTTATTTCTTATTCCATGTTATTTTTTTCCTTTAAAAGGTATTATACTATAATTACTTTTATTTTGTGGCATAATTTTTATCAATGGTTTTTCTTCATTTAACCACCATTGATGAAGGAATTTTTTAAAAACAAAGTTATTAATAGTTTGTGGAGGTTTAAAATCCCTACAAAATACAAATAAAACCCCCACAAAATTAATTTTTATTATTATTTAATAATTTTTTTAACAAAGGGACCGTATTGTCCCAAAATAAAAAGGTTGAGAGTCGAAGTGTCCCTTTTTTTTGGACAGGGATCGCTTTGTCCTTTGTGAAAATGGACGAGGACCGGATTGGGTGTTTACTCCCAACAATAAATGGATGAACAAAAATTGAAAAAGAAAAAGAGAAGTTCAAAAGGAAAAAGAAATATAGTTGACTATTTCCGAATTCGCGTTATTAGAAATTTAACTGGTTGATTAATATTTTTTTATTGAATATCCATAACAATAATATAACAAATGTGAGAATAGTTAAAATGATAAATATTTTATTTTTTTATAAATATTAGAGTATTAATAGACACGTTTGTATTAATTTATATTTTACAAATTAAATATTGATAATAATAAATTTGAGATTAGCTAAGATAATAGCTAGCTATGTTATGTTAAAATAAAAATGTCACGGATTTAATTTTAGAATTTTCAATAAAATTTATTGTTTTTGACGATCAGTTAGTCATTAATATTTAAAAGTGTGTACTAAAAATATAGAAAATTACTCAAATAAATATGTCTATTTCATCTTTTACTAAAGAGATTTTTATGTTACGTTTTAATTAGTTTCTATATAATCTTTTCTGTGTTTCTCGTCACATATTATTAAATTTTTAAAAAAAATAATTAATTTATATTCGTGCGATATATAAAACAATTTTTCAAAACGATTTCAAAGCTTGATTTCAGAAACCATGAAAATAAAATAAAAACGAAGCAAGAATACCAGTGATAAACGCAGGTAAAATAACGAATGAAAATAAGCATTAAAAATAAATAAAATTTTTATAACTAGATGTAGTGTAACAAAATATATATAATATTAATTAATTTTTAAAAAATTCTAAAAAAATAATTTCTTTTATTTTAGTAAAATAACTATTTATTAAAGTGGACAAACTGATTAATTTCTTCTCATATACAGTTTTTTTTCTTTAAAGACATAAAAATAATTGATTGAGACATTGGTTGAAATAATTAAAGAGAAATCCTAGGTAATTTTGGTATAGAAATTTCGAATTTGAAAACATTGATAAAAACTATGTTGAATTTTGATTTATTTTATTCACATTTAAATTAATCACTACATAAGTTAAAGTTCTGTTTTGAAGTTATATTCGAACTTCAATCTGATTTTTAAAATTTCAATTTACTTAATTTGATTTTCTAACTTAGGTATCTGTGACTCAGATTAAGGTTTTAAGTGTTTTGTTGGAAAAATATTAAGGTAAAAAAATTTCAATTGTCACATCAAATAGTCACTAGAACGTATAACATAGCAGTCGTTAGTCTATCTCAGCATGCCGTTAACGATTCTGAGACTGTGACAAAAATAAGATCAGGAACCAATGTGAGTCATAACTACTAAGTTGGGAGACTAAATTGAATAAATCGAAAATTTTAAAATTAGATTGAAATACAAAGCAGTGCAGATAGAGAAACGGTAAACGATGACAGCAAAGCAGAATAGATCAACAGAGGCGACAGAAGCTCGACAAACGTATGCAACTATGCGCGACAGTAGAGGCTCGACGGCAGCGCAACAAACACAACAGAGGATCGACGTGCATAAAAGAGAACAAAGAGCAAGATAAGGAGAAGGCGAGAAGCACAGCAGAGAGTGAGACGCGGGGCTGTGCGCGAAGCTGAGCAGACAAAGGAGAAGCAGTGCTAACCAATGCCAACCAGCGGAGAACAGCGATGAATGGCAGACGAGTGAAGTCAGAACAATGAGTGAGTGAGAGAGAGAAAACATCAGAGAGTGAGAGAAGAGGGAGTCAGCGAGCCAACTAGGGATTTAGGATAAGTGGGTAGCGTTTT
>NC_029778.3:77199658-77241162 GCF_000817695.3 Arachis duranensis | reverse complement strand
TTTGCCAAAATGAGCATTCAACGCAAACTCGCTAACTCGTTTTCAAACTCGCGAGTTTGATCGAGTTTATGCAATTCTAGCTGAGTCTATTCGAGTTTACTCAAAAAAGAATTTATATCCGAGTTAACTCGATTTCACTACCTAAACTGTAAACTACGAGTTTATGAATTAATTTGCGAATTTGACAACAATGAGTCTAACAATAAGGTCTATGTAAGTAGCTGGTTCAGATCGGGGGTGGTCTGACCCACCCAAATTAATACATGAACAAAAAAAGAAATGTTGTTGCACAAGTAATTATATCATGAGTTAATTACTCTTTTGTAAATAATTTAGATAATCCCTAATCCTATCTAATGGAGCACTCATCAAATACTTTGTCAACATTCTTTTATGTCAATGTATGTACCTCCAAACAGAAGAAATGCAAGAGTTGATTGACCTCTATTATTATTATATTTTTTATTCCAATTCCAAGATAAATACCAAACCTTATATTTTAGATGATAGCATAGCCACACTGTACTTGCTATTAATTTGTTGCAGTGAGTTAGCCTTACGAGGAAGTATAAGGAGTTAATAGAATATTTGTACAATATATACAATAAAAGTTTAGGAAATATTAGAGATATAACCATTAGTATTTCCTTTTCCTATCAGCATAAACTTTTAGAATTAGTGGTATCATGACATGGTATCAGAGTTCTAAATCCAAAAAGTTAAGAGTTTGATTCTTGGTGAATACCAAAATCAACTTAAACTTTTGAAATGAGTAATTTTATGGGTGATGTTCATTTATAACTTAACGCATTGTACACATTGTATAAATATTTTATTAGCTTCCTAGCATGACTAGCCTTATTTACAAAAAAGAATCTTTTTCTGTTTTCATAGTAGTTAGGGTGAGTCAGCATAGCATGTACATGTACACTAAGTTGGTAATACAGTGGCAAAAATTATTTTTCACAAAACCCATTATTTGTTATAACATTATAAAATCAAGAGAAGTAAGAAAGGAACCAAGATGATAGCGTAAAATAAATTTATTATCCTTCCCGTTTTTGATATAATTCTTCCTTCAAGGTCATAGTTCAACTTTTGTTTGCCAACAATGACACAAGTGCCCCACACAAGCGTGAGAAGCAAGAGGGAGGAACCAGCCAACAAACCGATTCCAGTGGCAGCATACTCTTGTGCACTCTCCTTATCACTTGAATCCACACAAAAATAATGAATATTATTAGCTAAGTTATTAATTTAAATACTCAAAGCCATAGTTAAGTATAAAATTATTAATTTAAATCATTTTATTTAACAATTTATTGCATTAATATTTATGTATTCTATAGTATAGCAAGTGACTAAACATAATTGAGGACATCTTTGAAAACAAATTTATATATGCCTGCCTAACGTGACTGCAATTCATGTTTCCCTTTGCTGAAATTAAAGTTTTGCATTCTGTTTGTTTGTAGAAGCTAGTTGTAATTATAAATGCTATTTTATACCCCGCTAATGTAGTGCTTTAGTGAATTGACTTGGTTCTAATTTTGTAATTGTACTCACAATTTACGGGTTGCAAATAACGAATCCTCAAAAACTGAGGATGATCTAAATTTCCTCCCGTATTGGGGTGTTTGTAGCCAATCTGATCTGAACACTAATTTTATATATGCAGTACGGTTTAGATTGGATGGTTTATCCGATCTGATTCAATTTCAAACGGTTTGAATTGAATTGGATTTATGATTTTTTAAATTAAAAAAATTATATATATATAATCCAATTCAATTCAAACCGTTTGAAATTATATAACAAGTCTCAATATCAAATTTTAAATAATCAACAATGACATATAAGTTTCAAAAATATCTTAAAAAATCAACAATAAATATAATAATAAAATAATAATATTATAACATATTATTGAGTTTGAATTAAATCTGTTATGAAAAATAAATAAAAAATCCAATCCAATCCAACAATTTGCAAAAAATAGAATCTAATCAAATTCAAATTAGTACGATTTTAATCGATTTTTAATTTAAATTAAATTGCATAAACAGTTTAATTTTAATCGGTTTGAATTTTGAACACTCCTACTTCGGTGTGCTGGTCGATCATTAGAGATGTCCTGAGGCCTCTTCACAATTTTAAAATACGCATTTGCCACATTACTAGGTTCAATACCATGTATACAAGCCTTAGCAAATTGATTCTACAGTTGTTTAGTAATTCTGATTTCTCACATTTATGTATAGCTAGCAAGTGCAAAGTGATTTTCCTTCTAATTATAACATGATCATATTATTAGTGATAGTTAAAGCAAGCAGTGGGCCTAGATATGTAATTATATGGAGCCTGCTAACATACTTCACTGTTCGGATTATCATGCGATATTTAAACTTGGGAAAAACACATTTTAAAGGTGTTGGAAAAAGAATCATTTGTAGCTCATCCAATCAATATAGGAATGCTAACTTGGGCAAGAGATATTAGAGTAAGTGCTTTTGAACTAAATAATGGTCGAAACCGATATCACAACAACTGAATTCTGAAGAATCCCCGTTGTCACTTCCACTGCAATGAATCTATTGTCTGTTGATGGATGTGTTTGTCACCAGCCGCCACAACATTAAAACCTGTGACATGCAATTCAGGAAAACCTCAAGTTGATAACAGGACTAGGAGTAGGAGGAAGCAATTGAAATAAACAAGGCCATACTAGTTGCAATTGAAAGCGGAGAAGCTTCCCAATGAAGTTTTTGTCCTTTCCAATCAGTTATGACACCTCCAGCTCCTTCAATAACAGGTATCAATGCAAGAAAATCGTATGGCTGAAACACAAAAGATCAGCAAAGATAGGTATGTAACAAACTAGTTTGAATGTGGAAGCAGAGTTGAGAAAATATAGTACCTTGAGACCCGACTCAACAACAAGATCCACAAAGCCAGAAGACAAAAGAGCATATGCATAGCAGTCACAACCATATAACGGAATCTTAACCTGCAGAATGCAAATTAAGAATATTCATCTTGAGAAAGAAAGGGAATCCGTGTAATAAGGCAACAGACCTACCTTGTCCCTAACACGGATGAATGCATCCTCTGCATCTCCATTGAAGAGATGAGGGCTTGTGGTATACAGGTATGCTTGAGAGAGGTTGGAGCAAGCACGTGTGGATACATGTTTTCTGTTGAGTGTAGTCGTCTCTCCGGTCATCCCGACCCATCTTTCTCCCAAGACAGGTTGATCAATGATGCCAAGGATCTAACCAAAAGGAAAGGAAACAAAATATGGTTGATGGTAATGGCAATCACACGCTACATGGATTCAAATGTAAAGGAGCGAGTTTAAAGAGGCGCGTGCATACTGGTGTACTGTTGTGCAGAAGAGCAATCAGAGTTCCAAAAAGGGGTTTTCCTGAGGCAATGAGAGGCAGAGTCAAAATGAATGGATGAAATATTTAACGAGAGGCGATGAATAATGATAGCAGTTACCAGTGATGAAGCTCTTTGTGCCATCAATAGGATCCAGGACCCAGACATAGTCAGCAGTGTCTTGTTTACATCTCCACCCCTTTTCCTCTCCATAACTGCAATTCTCAATATGCCATGAGTGAGTGAATGCAAAAGGCAACAAAGGGCCTTGTGGTTAAGACTCGACTCACATGGCATGAGAAGGGAAATTGTCTAATATGATGGAAACCATGGCCTCCTCGGCGGATTGATCTGCATTTGTTACTGGACCTGATGCAACGACGACAATTCCAATTAACAAAGAGAGAAAATGAAAAGCATTGGAAGGTTGGAGGGGGCCATACTGAGGTCGTCTTTCTGAATAATGTCGAATTTACTCCTGAAATACTGACGGATGACCTCTCCGGCAGCATCAGCAACTTTGTTGGCCACGTCGGCAAAGAGGTTCAGGTGGGGAGGCGCATTGGGAGTGGACACCGCCATGGCTCTGGGTCTGTAAGATGCAAAATTAAAATTAGGTTGGAGTGTGGTGAAGAGTGAGATTGTGGGATTAGGAATATACTCAATACAGTGAGGAACAACTTGGGGCTTCATCACTAACTCTCACACTCAACCTCACGGGTATATTCTGACCAACACAACTCCCAAAGCATGCCACTAGTCCACTACCATGTAAAGCCCTCAATATTTGTTTTTCTGGTTAAAGTGGGCCCCAACATAACAGCGTCTTCAACCACCCCTCATGCTAAATCTACTTTATATTGTTCTTGAAAATTTTGCAATGTATCTACTCTATTTAAAAAAATAATAAATCATTTTAATCCCAGTTACTACTAGCTAACATCATAATTCTCAACAGACACTTGAAGCCTATTTTAATTCTCAGCAGACAAAACTAACCTTATAGCTTGAAGCCCGCCACCCGTAAAGTTGCATAAGCTCAACGCCGACGGCGCTGCGAAGGGTTGTCCATGACCAGCAGTTCTTAGAGATTCTGATGGAAGATGGGTTACTGGTTTTGCCAAAAAGGTTGGTATTTGTGACGCACTGACGGCAGACCTCATCAGTCTGGACTTGGCGTGGGAAAAGGGAGTTCAAAATCTAGTGATTCTTCTGTTGCAATCAAGGTTCTGAAAACTGGACCAGTCATCAAACTCTAGTCACTGGTTCACTGGTCCAACCGGTTCAACTGTGATTTAACCATAAAAACTGTTTTATAATAAAATAATAAATAAATATAAATAAATACCCTAAAACATAATTATAGTCTAATATAAACCTTAAAATGTTCAAAATTTAAAGAACTACATCAACTAAAATCTAATATAACATTTGATCTCATCAATTATTAACAATTTATCATTCATTAGTTGTTATATCACTATTGATATCATTAAGATAGTCACAAGAAACAAAAAATTCATTGAACTAACCAAACCAATAACAAATATTCAATCATCTACTCATCTAGTTAATTGAGTTAATTTAATTCATCTATCCCTTCATTGAATTAAAAACAAATTCAACTATGATAATTTTCATCAACAAAAAATTTAGCTCCAAAGATGACTTATAGCAACAAAATTTAGCTAAGTAATTATTTTAGTAAGACAGCAACAAATTCAAGGTTCAGTGATGATAATTAGCAACAAATTCAACCTAATATATACCAGAACAAATCAAAAGTTACAACTCATAACACATTCACAACCCAACTCACAAATCAAAACAAAAATTTACAACTCACAAGTTTATATGACACAAAAATAAATTCAATTAGCAAATAAAACAACCAAACTACTAGCCATGAACAACTAATTAACTAAAGTCTAAATAAGTAAATTCAGTTCAATGCAGCAGAGAAGATTCAATCATACAGATTAATAGCTCATAAGAAAAATTCAATACAGCACAACACAAGTACAACAGATTGGATTTATAAATCAATCTCAGCAGAATTAATTCAATATCAACAATCTGAATCCAAATAAAAATTCAGTAAATTAATAACTCAAAACTCAGCAAAATCATCAATAATACATCATAAGCATATTAAGAACAAAACAAAGAAGAAAACAATATAGCACAAGTACAACAGATTGAACATTGAAGAAGATAAAGGGGAGGACTTGCCTAAACGGGTGGCAAAGGGGAGGAGAAGAGCCACAGCGAGTCAGACCAGAGAGCATAAAAAATACGAAGAACAAGCCCTAGCAGTGAGCACAATTTTTTTAACTTCAAAAGGGGATCATAAACTACTGGTTCTATGAAAGTTCAATGAATAAACAAACTACAATAAAATGCAATGGCCAAAACAGGCCAATGATGAAATAATGAAGGGTTTCTCTCTTCAATTCTATGTTCAAGCTTGTGGGAGGCCAGAATCAACAGAGTAGTACCGTTAGGATAGTCCTTCTTCTTAATTCTTATATATCTCAAACGATTTCCTACAAAAAGAAAACCGAGCACAAAACACGGCCTTAAAACAGAAACAGAACAACACTCAGAAATCAATCACCTCTTCCAAACACGGCCTTAAAACAAAACAGAACAACATTCAGAGTATGAGCATTGATCACAAAAAATTGATTTCTGAACAAAACAAACTCAGAGTAGCCATTAAACATTTCAATATGATTTTTGAAAAAAACATGAAAAAAAAAAAGCTTTGATGAGCACGACGGATGAGCAACCATTACCTTCAAGGGACAAGCACGACGGACGACTCAACGACGGCAATGGTGGAGAGGGGTCGAAGACTTGAAGCATGAGCACCAGACAAGGACCGAAGCTCCTGAGCGCGACGGACGGTGGCGGAAGCGCAGCTGAGCAGACGAAGACGACGGATGCCGAGCGACCTCGAGGAAGAAGCTGCGACCGGTGAGAGCAGGGATCGGAGACTTGGAGCACGCCGACAGGACGAAGAGGGAAGAAAAGGAAAGAAAAGGAGAAGGGCTGGGAGAAGGAGAACAAGGAACGAAGGAATCTGATTGCCTTCTCTTATTTAAACGAACCATAAAATGGCGTCGTTTCATGTAAACCGGCCGAATCCCAGTTCAATCCAACTGACCACTTCAACAGTTTCCATACGATTTTTAAAATGGCGGTTTTTTTATAGACCAAACCGTAGAAGTTTTTAATTCTCGGTCTGATTGGTTCGACTCGTCAATCCATTCCAATTTTTAATCTTTGGTTTATGAATAAAATGAACATTATCCATACTATCCAGAATAGTCATCCGGATACCAGAGATAATAAACATCTCATGTTATAAAAACCTGATTTTGGGGTTTACTAAGGTTTGAATTCTTGACCTTCTAAATCTAGAATTCTAATACATCGTCATAAAACCACTCATCCCAAAAACATAACCTAACAAGACAATGTAACACTAATAATCATATCTCTAATACTTTCTAAACTTTCATTGTACACATGGTACGCTTAGGCCATTGGCTCCATATACTTTCTCTTTATAACTATGTTCATATCACTAAAAAAAGAAGGTTTCTGAATATGTTTATTTTGGCTGGAAGGGGAAAAACACTTGAAAACTTTAATTTTTGGTTTGATTTTTTTCTTCTGAAGGCAAAGATAATTTTATACTCAAAATTATGTTTATAGAAAAAAGCAATAATTATTAACTTTTGCGTTCACTAAGGCTGCATTTGTTTTTGAGAATAAAATAAGACACCGAGAATAATATATAAATTGTGTTTGTTTTTAGAATAGGACAAGACAAGACACTTAGAATAAGACATAATAGACAAAGATACAAAATTTTGTATTCTTATATTTTGTTTAGTGATAAATTAGAACAAATTATAAAAATCTACTTTATTCTCATTTTTTTCATTCAAAAAAAATTGAGAAGATCTAATAAAAAAAACTGTTTTAGAATAAAATAATAAATAAATTATAAATAAACATCCTAAAATATAATTATAATCTAATATAAATTTTAAAATATCCTCCAAATTTAAAATACTATATGAAATATCATCAACCAAAATGATATGATCTTATCAAAATACAAAGTCAAAAATTAAATAATAAGCAAGACAAGAGAATGTCCTGAAACCAAAAAATTATAATAACTTTAATAAAGAGATAATTGAGAACCTTAGATGGTAAACAAATTCATGTGAACGGTGGTCACTTTATAATACAAAAAACTAAAGATATTGCACATCATTTTAGCAACAAAATTTTAGTTCCAACAAGACACACTGAATCATATATGTGTACTTAAGCACAAAGCTTATTTATTTATAGAAACTAAAAACACTATCAGCAGAGAGCAACAGCATGATCAAGCGGTAGAAGTTTAGAAGGGACAGAGTCTTTGACAATTATTATGGCACATACGATCACCTAAAAAAATCCATGTAAAAAAATAATGATAATATCAACAAATAATATGATACATAACAAGATGGATGTAAGTATATACAACTTGACCAACAAAACATTTTATATATAAATCAAGACATACGATAATAATAATATAGTGAATTTAAGGTTTTGCTTTTTCATAACACTTATTGTGAAGAGAAAAGAATACAAGTAACTGAGTGTTCAAAAGATAACATGCAAAAATAGAAGAAATTGCATTTCAAGAAGTGAAATTTAAAAAAAATGCAAAAAAATATCAAATATGTTCCTTTTGTAGCAGCAGCAACTAATTAGTGCCAACAATTTCAACCAATAAAATCCAATAGCCCATTTAATGTCAACATTACAATTGATCCACATACACAATTTCATTGCTATATTTCAAACAACAAGAAGTATTAATTTGATTGATTCTGATAAAATCAACCACCACACATAACCAAGGTAAATACATTAACAAATTAGTTCTTAAATTCATATCAAAATTCTACTAAGATTGGTGGATTTTTTTTCAGAAATAAAACAAAAAAATTCATATTTTACCAAACACCATTTTTGAACTTTAATTCCTCAAATGCGATTTTTTTTTATTTAGAGCAAGTTCGTTGCAGGTCGCACCCCGACAAACTCTATAAAATTATAAAGTTCGTCTTACCGCCAGTGAATTTCCTTTAAGTTTTTTGAATCCCGCGTTTTTAATCTATTTTAATCAATTATCATTATCTCTAAATAGTATATAGATCTATAAATAATATATAGGAGTACACAACAAACATGACTTCTTCAAGGATTTTTTTAATTATAAATTAAAAAAATAGCCATATTTAATAATTCAAAATAAAATACGGACTTATAATTAAAAAAATTCTTATTAAATATAGCTTATTCTGGTGTATCTGTATATTTTTCGAGACGATGGTAATGGTTGTCATTGTTAAATATGACTTATTTTAAAAGAAACGTGATAAAAAAAATTTTTACTATAAAAAAAGTCATTTTTTTTATAAGTTAAAAGCTCAAAAAAGTAATAATGATACTCATAAAGATGGAAACCGCTTGATGGAGATGTTTAATTTTTAACTTTCAAAAGAAAGTTAAGGGAGTTGAGTGTTATGGAAGAGAGAAAATATGAATGGAAAGTGAGAGGAAAAGAGAGAAAGAACTCAATACATCTACCATTGAGTTATGGGTTCCTGCCATAGAATGCGTGCGGTGCAAGCACGCAGAGAGCGTATTATCAGTGCAATAAGCTGGGAGCGGGTTGCATGTCTGTCAGAACAGCGCCTCTAACCTCCTGTTAAATTTTGTTTGGAACTATTTCACTGTAAAACTCACACTTCTCTCCAATTATTAAATAAAAAAGTGGCAGGATGTTACTTATTACCAAATTCGATTAAATTATATTTTTTCCTATCGTCTTTATTGGTGGAATTTTTTTAAATAAATAAAAAAATTATATTTACCACTTTACAGTAAAATACAAATATTTACTATTTTACATAGTATTTTTTCATTTTGCAAGTACTCAATTTCGCCGTCAATGCATGCAAAATAGAAAAGAAATGCTAGTGAAATGTTAATAATCTATTTTTTGTTGGTTTGATTTTATTAAACAAAAATAATAAATTCTGTTAGTATTTTTTGAGATAAAATATACAGAAAAAATATTCACATACAAATTTAAATAGTATAATACAATAAACAGTCGTTGAAGAAAAAAAACAAGAAAAGAAAAAGAAAGAAAAAAGGAAAGGAGGAATTCACATATTGATTTCTCTTTATATTTGTAGGCATTTGCAATATATATAGAAACAAATATCATTTGCTAACGAGTTATAACTCAAATAACATAATATTTTCATACTCACTTAGAGATCATAGATTCGAGCCTTTCTCCTAACTTTAGGGAAAAAAAAGAAAAAAAAATAAATACCATTAAACTAATGTAACAATGATATAAATTATTATGTGATAGTCCTTTTTGTTTGACTATCTAATAAGAAGGAGCATTGATTTTTTTTTTTCTAATAAAATAACATTATTACAAAGAATTCGAAAAAGATCACCATTTGAAGCCAGTCATTGGTCATCATTTGAATCTATTTAGGCATCTTATTTTGCAAGGAATTCAATCATATCATTTACTTTTCTTTTTATCATATTAAATCGTACCGTTTAAAATTGGTAAAGTTTTATGTTAAAAATCATTATAATTATATTTCTCTGCAGGATCTAATACTATTTTCTAATTCTTAGCCACATTTATTAGCTCTGCACAACATGATATTATGTGATTGTCTTTTCATATAAAGCAATCTAACATGCATTGTGTGATACATTTGACAATTCATTCCACTTAATAATACTTGCTCACAAAACCAAAGTCGGTTAGTTTAGTTGGTCTCACTCTCTAGATTCTAATAGTTGATTCACTAAATATAGTTGAAGATATCTTTGAGAACAAAAACAAAGAGCAATGAGATGAGGTATAAGAGGTATGCAGGGATTGATGTCCAAAGAGGGAAAGTGGTGCGGAAACTAGCAGCAATCCCCATGACAGCACAAACAATGGCCACAACAAGAACATCTGCTGAGAATTCCCAAGTTATGTCCCTCACATATATCAGAATAGATATCACCACAAATCCAAGAATGTTGTTCATGAACACTGCTCCATATATCTGCATCCATTCACCCAAATTTCTAATATATAAGTATCTACTACTTAAAAATATAGATTGATCTCTATTTACAATGCTTGGTTGTTTAATTAGCTCAATACTTGGTATGTTTATATGAGATGTTAAGAGCTATGATGATTCTGGAGTAGAAAACATGTAACAGAAAGTGAAGGATACTATGGTGACATGACTTAATATGGATAAAGTATATTTTTTGTCCCTGAAGTTTGACAAAAATTTCAAAAATACTCCTAAGTTTTATTTTGTTTCAATTTTGTCCCAGAAGTTTTCCATTTGCATCAAATATATCCTTGACGGCTAATTTTTCAAAAAATTTAAGACCAATTCAACAACAATTTCATAAAAACCAACTCTCAACACAAGCAAATCAAACATCATTTTCATGCATTATTGTTAGATTGATCTTAAATTTTTTGAAAATTTAACCGTTGGGGATATATTTGATGCAAATCGAAAACTTTTAGAACAAAATTGAAACAAAATAAAACTTAAGGGTATTTTTGAAACTTTTGTCAAACTTTAGGGACAAAAAGTACACTTTACCCAGTTAATATTCTACTAAAGTTGTACTCAAGAGATTCAGGCGCTAAAAAATTATAAAAGTCATTTTGAAAAGTTGAAAAAAAAAACCACAAATAAATATGTGATAAACATTGAAAATTGATCACTCTTGTCAAAAAAAGTGTGAGAATGGAATAGGAAGATTGCTAACCTCATATATTGTTTGACAAGTGTTGCTGCTCTTCTTGTGACTAGCTTCTTTGATTGCTGCAGTTGCTTCTCTGAAATTTGTGGCCAGAGGTACCAAGATAAATGAGATGGAAAAAGAAGAAAGTCCTGCTTCTTCAGAGAAGTTCTGGACACTTGCTATGAGTGGCTCTGCAAGAAGGGACAACATGGTAATTCCCAACACCACATATCCTATAGCCTCCAACCATGCAGATGCTCCTTTGCTTTGGTTTTGTTCCATCACCTTCTCAACATCTTCCCATGTCTAAACCACAAAAATATCAGATTGTATGCAGTTTTTAAGTTATGAATGTACCAAGTTTTCAATTTGTTTCTTGTTAAATTGAAGAGTTTAATTTTGATGTATAATAGTATAAAACATTTTACAAAAATATCTGTTCTTTTCAATGACCACTCAGACGGAAGCATTACATATTGAATGTATATGTAAAACTATTTATACTAACGGTACATCAAAATTAAATTCTAAATTGAATGGTGGAATTTCGAAAGTAAAAAAAAAAAGGTGTTGTTTGAGCAAAAAGGAATAGGGAAAATACTTGATGAGTTCCATGAGATGAAGATTTTGAATTAGCAGCTTGGCTAGAATTTGAGTTTATCCATTTTGTGAAACCATCAACAAATTCTTTCTCGCTGATTTCATTGTCTCTATTGACATCAAGATCTTGAACAAGTTTCGAGAGTGCCTCCTCCGCATCGACAGCCTTACTAAAATGGATGTCTTTCACTATTCTTTCTAGCTCAGATCTTGAAACATGGTTATCTCCATTGACATCAACTTCCTCAAATAGCCTGTCCAAGTTGCATAACATTGGTTACTCAAAATCATGAATATGTATCAAAGAATGTTATTGGCAGATAAAAATGAGGGAGAGAATAGTAATTGACCTTCTAATGGCGGCTTTATCGGCTGTGCCATCATCATTAAGGAGCCTGCCAACCACATCCTCACTCTGGACATGCTTCAAGACTTGAGATACAAGATGTCCCTTCAATTCTCTTTCTTTCCTCACATGTTCAATCCATGGCTTGATAAATGTCTGTTCAAGTTTTAATTTTAATGTTAAATGGACTAAAATCCTGCATTTTCTTAGATAAAAACGTATAAATGGTTATATATCTAGCAATTTATGCATAGGTCTATTTTTGTTTTATGTTAAAATTCTATCTTTATTTAGAAGAACTCAAGTCTAAACATTTTTGTTACCTGATAAACTTTGTTGAGTGATTCTTTTGGGAGGTATTGTCTATCCAAAGCATGTTTTGTTTGGTTAATATATTCTGTCAAGCCACTCACAAATTCTTCCTTGGTTATAATTTGGTCACCATTTTTGTCAAAAATCTTCAACATGTCTGCTATCTGTTCCTCTTTGATGTTTGTGTCTGATAATTTGTTCTTGAGTAGTAACTCTTTTACTTCTGATGCTGATAAATCCTTGCCCTCATGTTGACTAATTTCTTGATATAGCCTGCAAGTTTGTGTAGAAAAATAAGTTTTGAATTTAATTTCTATGCTTTAATCAAGTTAATTCTTTCTATTAAATCTTACTCACCCACTTATGGCATTAACATTAGGAGTGCCATCCTCAGCCAAAATCTTTTGCAGAGTTTGCTTTTCAACACGTTGCAATATTCTTAATATCAAATCATCATGTTTTATATACTCTAGTCTTGTTTTCTCTATCTGAGGTTTGAATACCTGCATACAATAAAATTAAACAAATTTAGTTAAGATAATTCAACTAGAAATACTAATAGAAATTGTTGGATGAGAAATTAAACCTGGTAAATGAAGTATGAGATGAGGAAAATGACAGCTACAATAAAAGCAATCATTAATGTCACATTGCGCAGTGTGGAAGAGTTTGGGAACAAATTGGTAATCTGCATTATAATCAGTGGTGTCACTGAGAAAACCATATTTCTTGCCATCTTTCTTGTGTCCACATCCATGGTAATTCCATAACCTATAAATCAAAGTGAATAAGCAACACCTAACTTTAACATTCAAAAATAAAAAATAAAGAAGAGAAAACCTATAAATGAGTTAAGTTAATTAATATTATGCATATACATGTAAGTGATTCTTTTATCCCTCCACATGATGAGTTTGTAGCATCAGAATCAGAGTCAAGTTTCAACTTTTGCTTGCCAATGATGACACAGGTTCCCCACACAACAGTGAGAAGCAAGATAGAAGAACCAGCCAACAAACCAACTCCAGTTGAAGCATACTCTTGTGCACTCTCCTTATCACTTGAAAGTCCAGTCACTTCCACAAACAAGGAAAAAAAAAAATTAGCTAAGACTAATTAAGATACAGCATATAAATAAACTAATTGTGTTAAGAAATTAGTCAATTTTAAAATTTCTTTAAGAAAAAATATAAGAACCAACGTTCAGGTAGTCAATGTTAGCTAATTGTGTTAAGATCTAAAATTAAGAATTTATGATTTCGGATCTAAAAAATTTAAGACACACAATAATTTAAAAAATATTAGTTGATATTGACCATAAAAAAAATAGCTTTAAAGCATTACTCAAAAGAGAAGTTATTGAGTAAGTAAGAAGAAAACATGGAGAAAATGATGAAACTAAAAGAGGCTCGGAATGATGTTGCATACCAACTAGAATTAAAGACTCAGGAAGAGCACCAAGAATGTCAAAGGCACTAGCACCAAAGACACCAGGTCCAAGAATCTTGAAGATTTGTTCACCACCAGCAGCCAAGTATGATTCACCATGGAACAACAAGTACTCATACACCAATATCAGGAACAAGTGACCAAAAATGTTGTTGGAACATGGCAAGAACCCATACATTTGTTTGCAATACTTCCCACCAGAAGAAGACTCATCAACAACAAAAACCTCTTGTCTTTCATTATTATTATTATTATTATCAACTCCATCAGAGACTAATAACTCATCATAAGGACTAGTAGTGTATGTGTGGAGAATGCGGCATTCAACATGATGAATTGCTACTACAACAAAAACAGTAAGAAGAATAGTGAAGCATGGTTTATTAGAAAGAATGCTCTTCATTTTTCAGGTGCTGTATGTAGTGGTGACGAACAAGAGAGAAAAGTATCCAAGCAAATTAAAGCCAAGTCTTCATTCACATGCATCATGTGAATTAGGAACGGATGCTATATAAAGTATTATTAATCCAAAATATTTTTCTGAAAGTAACGTTTGCTTGTTTAGATCAGTAACAATTGCACAATAAAAGAAAAAGAAAAAGAAAAAGAAAATACAACCTGGTCCATAGACGCTCAATAATGCAAATGTAAATCCTAACAAATTATTCATGACGGATAACCCACTTGAACTGGTGGAGCGATCAACTCATTCGTCCGCTTAAATAAGTATTGGGAGTTAGTGTTCTACCTTGTGTCTGCTATAACTCATCGGCTAGTAACAGATTTTCAAACGGAGTTTTGATCCACAACAAATTAGTCCTTAGTCTATCAAATTGAAAAGTCCTGTGGAAAATCAAAATTTTTCATCACATATCTTTTAATGCAACATCAGATTAATTTGGAAAGTTTTCTATACACAGTTCATGGTGAAAATAATTAGGAGTTGATGAGGGATGTAAGATGTGACTATCATACATTTTAGGGGCTGATGTTAATTCTTCTTTTATATTGCGTTTATAAATTCTCTTTCTAAGACAGAAAAAAGAGAGAAAGAAAAAAATTTAATTTACACTTAAAAATATAAAAAATTTTAGCCTTTTGAAATATAAAAAATAAAATTGAAATACAAGAATGCGAGATTGTTATGAACATTTATAGCTAGTAAAGACACACAACAAAATTAGACACCAAAAAATATATATATTATAGCTGGTAGGTGAAAATAATAAGAACCTCTCCTACCTTATCCTCAGAGTAATTATGATCCAATGGAGTAAGGTCCTCTTGATGTCTCTGTCCCCAAAGAAGTTATATCAAAGCAGTGTCTTATTATGTATCTCACTCCATAGATCATAGTCATATTTTTGTCGTCCAGTTCTTGAAAACAAATAAACAAAATATGCAATGATGCATGAAAAATTTAAGGGAAACAAAAATATATAAAATATTAAGCTATATGCTTAATTTGAAATTTCGTGTGAATATCACAAACATGATATGAGTGGTGCTAATGTGCTAACAAAAAAGTATCTGAAAGGAATAGAGATGCACCAAATTACATCAACCAATGGAATTTGGAACTTAAGAAACAAGAAAAATACACTGGGTGGTGATGAACTTAATATCTATTTATTTATCCATATATATCTATCTACAAAAATATTATTTATATCCTAAGATTAGATCAATCATTATATCCTCGTATGTTACCTAGATTATTTTTTTTTATCAATAATAGGCTTACTATTGTAATTATTTTTTAGTGAAAGTACATAAAGAATATATAGTATATAAGGTGTAATAACTCAATAAATATTTTTTAAGGGGATTTTTCATTCTCTTCAATAATGAGAAGAACTCATTTTTCTTCCTCTTTTAATCCCTTTTGGTTCATCAAACCATCAACATCACAACTTAAATAGCTTAAGACATGAGATTTTCTTCATCATACATATACAAATACAATACATATCACTATATCAGCCACCTAACAAACCATTCACTTTTCATTGTGTTTTTATCTATTGCGTGATGCTAATCTTGCGTGTGATACATCAATTAATTTTTTGTTTGAGGTAGTGATAGTGATTAGTGAGAACTAATTTCTTTTCTACCAAATCAAATTGGGATGTATTGGTGGTATGTTATGCTATGCTTCTCTACTTTGTAATTTTACTCCATTGCAATTAAAATAACAATTTAATTTGTTTTATTACAAAGCAAAGGGTATAAGAATTTTCAAGTGGCATCATGGGTGCAACGTCTTCTAACAAGTATATAATTTGTAAAATTCATATGTTTGTGCAGTTAAGGCATGCTTTTGATTAATTCCTTTTGATTTATAAATGCACATTCAATTATAAGTTAGTAGCAAGTAACAGCTTGTGTGATATATATCAACCAGTTATAATATATAGATTATTTAGCTTTTATATTGTGTGGTCTTTAGTGTGCTTTCTTTTTCTTTTATGTAATGTTGTTCTTAGTAATAATTTTAAAATTATTTTTTCTATTTGTATAAAATAATTTTACTCTATTAAAATTTAAATAACAATTTATTCTGATATAAAACAGCAAAAGGATATAAGAACTATGAGATTAGTTTTTAAAGATAACAATATTAGAGATTAGTTCTTAGCCATCTTATTAGACATACCATAGCAACATAAATCACCAATAAATAATTGTTGATCATTTTTCAACTTTTTGACTATTTTCTTTTTTTATTTCTTTCTAAAATTGAAGTGTTTGATTATGCAAGGTCAGAAAAACCAATTAAGTATATGTGTAGCTGTTAGATTGTTCATTCTTTATAGAGAAGCAGATATATAGAGGCATACGATTAAAAAAGAATTGCGTTTGTAGAGTAATGAGAGAGTATAATTAGTGATGTATGTTTAAAAACTTGGGAGCAAAATGGTAAAATCAGCAAAATAGCATTAAATAAGTCCATTCACATCAATTAACGTGATGCCTCGTTAGGCGCATGCACGATTACTAGGATCAGAAATTTCTAGGTGACCACTCGGTGCTAGCAGACCTATTAGGACAATGGGCACCAGGCCCATGGAAACGCGCTATGGCTAGGATTAGGCGCCCCGCGTTTGGGCCACTGTCGTGGACCCGAATTCTGGCCTCAACGGCCTAATGATAACTCGGCTACTAATCCTAAATCATTCTTCTCAGACCCAAAATTCCAGCACCTCTGAATCGACACATCACTAATTGATATTCGAATTCAAATTTTTCTTATCTCCTAACAAATTGGGAGATTAGATAGACAGCCAAACTTGTATAACGGGAAGTTGCAGGTTCTCCCACACACCTACTCTCACTAACCTTACCTCGGAAATCCATTCTGATTTGATCGTTAGTATCTATGCAGGTCACCCCTCACCTTTCACACAATTGGACCGGAGACCGTGAAGATCACCAGCTCAGTGAACAACGAATCCCAACATTTCAGGTAACTCATAAACAATTATCATTTTGCACATTGTCTCTAAAATAACAAAAATATTCTCTTCAGCACGTATCATATTTTTTCTCTTCAAAAAGATTCGTTCCCAAATGTATAAATATAACAAAGAGAGAAAAATTAGATACATCAATCAATTATAGCTAAACAATAGTACTCACCAATTAAATTTATCTTGTTGGTATTGTCATTGGTATTCTCCAACACTTGGAATGGACTATCTTCTCTATCAACAAATGTAGTTTTTCTTTGAATATGAAACTTCTCTTTCATCCAATAAATCCAGACCTAATCTCATGGTTCAAAAACCATATTTTGATGGATCTTCTTTACTCACTAAATTGTGACTATGTCCTTGTTAATTATGTTATGAGCCTTCATGTATAAATTTAATCTTTTCAACCTTATTTTCACCTTCTAAAGTAACATCATTACTCAAAAGTAAAAACATTAAATCCAAAATAGTTAAAATCATTAAAAAATTCACCAGAATAACGACCAACAACCAACAGAGTTATAAATTTCAGAGTTATAAGAAAGCTCAATATCTCACAAATAATTATCCAAAGAGGAGTGTTAGGTAAACAATGATTATCTTGAATAACATGAACAACCACCAATCAAATACAAGTACACTACACCCTAATTTAATGCTATTCATTAAATTTACTCTTTTAATCCTATTAATTCACATTGTTCACACATTATTCAAAAATGTTATTAGTTACCTAAATTTTTCCTTATCCAAAACACTCTTAACATGCAAGACATGATTATCTAAACAACTAGCATAAAAAGTTATCACATAATCAACTTTTTGAAAAACAACTTAGTAATGGATGTAGAATAATCTTTAATATTTTGACATACAATTAAAGTTACGATCATATTAGTTCTGTCCACAATAAGAAATTATGATAAATTCCTTTAACACTTCTATGTCTATGAGATCAACAAAAATATATAAATAGCAAATTTAATATTATTTTATTCTATTATAGCCTTTTAGATCAATATTCTCACAAGCAACATAAATAGAACAAAAATCAAATTTAGTTGCATAAAATATTTTTATACATTCAAATACTAAGTTAAGAGTAAGATTAGTGATTAGATCATACCTTTATACATCCAAATACTAATAAGAATAATATTAGTGATTAGATCATACCTTATTACCAATTTATTAGTAGCTGCATTCTTATTACCTTGTACGATTTTATATGAAAAATAATCAAACTCGGTTCATTTTGCAGGTCTCTTGTTCAAAATCTTTCACTATCAAATGCAAAATATAAAATACCTTGTCATGTATTGAGTATTTGAGACTTGGTTCATGTAACTACTCATTAAAGTATGCAATTTATTTTTTTTTTCTTTTCATCCACATAGCCTTCAAAATTCACCAATAAATATGCAAAACCTTGAAAATCTGATAAAAATACACTAAGCAATTCATGGTAATTCATGGTAAGATATATGAAAAATTAAAGACTCTTTATCTAAACTGGCATTTTCTAGATCTCTTTCACAAATATATTTATTGCTCCCAATTTTTTTTCCCTCATCGAATTTTTTTCTTGCTATGCTCTTTCTTTCTCTCAAAATTCTCTCTTTAAATCAAATATTGACTCTTTTCACTCAAATATCTACTCTTTTTCTTAGTTTTTTCTTCTCTTAAACTCTTCTCGTTTTCCTCTTATTTTTTAGGGTAAAGTATTAAATTGGTCCCTACGTTTAGACGTAATCCTATTTTGGCCCTTAAGGTTTAACGTGTCCTATTTGAATCTAAAAAAGTTTCATTTATCTTCAATGTAGTCCCACCGTGAAGTTAAAGTTAAATAATTAACAGAATATCCTACATGACAGCAGTACAAGAACAAGATTATATGGAGAACAAGTACAAGCTCCAAAAGCACAAAATCAACTGTGGATGCATCAATATATTTATTTATTATTTTTCTTACAATTTAAATGAAATATTTTCTATAGAACTAAGGAGAATAATAAATAAATATATTGATGCATCTACGGTTAATTTTGTATCTTTGGAGCTTGTACTAGTTCTCTAGATTATCGACTTTATTCTTGTATTGCTGTCATGTAGAACATTCCACTAATTATTTAACTTTGACCTTGCAGTGGGACTACATTAAAGATAAATGAAACTCTTTTGGATTTAAATAGAACACTTTAAATCTTAAAGACCAATACAGAACTACACCCGAACGTAGAGAACTAATTTAATATTTTATTCTATTTTTTAAATTGCTTATATTCCAAGGACCTTTTTAAAAACGTTTGCATCTTTGATTTTTCTAAATACATATCTCAATTTATAGCATATTCAACAAATTTTTTTATTATTGGTCTTGAAAAAGAATTAAAGATAGAATTAAAAGAACTCTTTTTCTCATGTTGATTTATATGATTCTTTTTGAAATCTGTAATTTTAAATGTTGTCTTATCCTCAAACTTTACTCCTTTATAAATTCTTATATAATTGGAATCAGGCGAAAGTCAAGTTGCAATAAATTGCTGGTGCTTCTCAACCTTAATGACCAAATTGACTAGATCATCTAATGTTACATAATAATGATGTTCAACCTCATCTACAATATCTTGGTCTAATCCATCCAAATATAGCCTCATAAGGACTTTAGGACCTTTTTCCAACATTAACCTTACTCATCAAATTCAACAATTCAACAATTCCTTGTAGTATTTCTTTACAAATTTTGACCCTTGTTTCAATCTACAAAACTTTTTAAAAACTCCTTATAATATGATAGTAGCACAAACTGGTTATTCATGATTTTCTTTTTTTTTTTGGTCAGTATTATCTTCTCCCAAATGCAAATTGGGCTTTTTTTCGTACTTTTTTCTATATCTTTCTAACCTATTCCACCAAATATGAATATCCTCAAAAAATTTGGCTTCTAATAATCTAACCTTCCTTTTCTCTAAAAGATTGCAGCATGTAAAAATAAACTCTATCTTCTTTTTCCATTCGGTATAAGTTCCAACTCATTCTTTCTTTAAAAGGTAGAGATTTACATCTTGAAAATCTTTTTTTCATGAGATGCTTCGATCATCACTGTTACCGTTTTCAGTTCTCATTGATTCTGATTTGGAAACTTGTAAAGAATAATAAAGATTTCAGACCACTCTTTTCATGTGTATCATTTAAATTAGGACACTTATGTTTACATTCAATTTGTGGCTTTTTTTCCTTTTTTGAACTCATCACTCTTGCCTTTTTTCACTCTTAAATTGCTTTAAACAAATTGCACTTCAGAAATTAAGAAAAAAGAACTCTAACTAAGATAATCTTAATGATAAAATTTTTAATTTAACAAGAAAAAGAATTAGATTATGTGACAAAGAAAACAAACAAGGATAGACACTTTTCTAAGTTTAAAAAAAAAAAGATCCAATTTGAATTGATACCTTAGAGTAATGTGAAACAATTCTAGATTTTTTAGTGTTACTTTTTTTAATTGTCAATTTTCTTTTATTCTCCTAATTTTTTTTTGAACTTTTTTATTTTTTTGAATATAACTATAAAATAAAATTGTTGAAATAAAAGATAAAACAAAGAAGTTAAGTGAAAATCCTAAAATGTGTAGATAAATAAGAATTTATTTACGACTTGTAACTATAACTAGTACCAAATGATGAGGAAAAAAAACGAATGATAGAAGACACAACAGAAATGAAAAATAATGATAAAAGAATAAAGGGGATAATTGGATAGTTGTTTTTCTCTTAGACTTCTAAAAATCTTGTTCTTAGCAACCTAGATCATTAAAAAAAAAATTCTACTAAACTTTCAAAGAACATGTACTTAACAACATAGATCAAAGAGATGAAATTAAAGGTATAACACTAAGAGTTATCTTAGTTTGAATCTTTCAATTTCTTCGTATAACAAACAAAGCATATTACTTGCCTCACTTGAATACACATAGAAAAATGTGCATAAATATACCCATAAAATTTATTTACCTTCATAAAATGTCTTACAAATTTACTTAAATAGCCCCTATTTAATCAACCTAAAAATAGATCAAATCTTCCTAAAATAAAATAAAACAATAAAATATGAAATTAAATAAAAGATATGACTCCAAAACTAACTCTAACTAATTTAAATCATATTTAATCCTATTAGTTCAGATAAGATTTGATTAAAAATTAAATTTTTAATGATATAATAACCAATTTAAATCATATTTAAACTTATTAAATTAGATCAGGTTTGATTTAAATTTTAAACGTCTAAAAATACTACTAAACAAATCAAAATCAAATCAAATCTTTTGATAAACCCTAACAACAAATTAAACAATACAAAAAAAATGGTCTATGGTCATAGTAAAAAAAAACAGTGACCATAGCTAGTGAAAAAAGTGACCATAGATCCATTGTCAAATTTTTTGAACTATTGTCAAAAAAAAATGATCTATGGTCATAGTTTTTTTAGTATAGTCATAGTTGCAATTTTTAAATTCTGACACTTTAGGCCACGTTTTTTTACCGAGGCCATAGCTTTATCTATGGTTACAGTCTATGGTTACAGTTTTAGCGTGACAATATCTATGGTCAGTCACCCTATTTTAAAATCATGATCATAGCTTACTCTATGATCACCCATATTTTATACTATGACCATAACCTAATCTATAGTCACGGTTTTCGTGTGACCATAGATATCTATGGTCATCCTACTTTAAAACCATGATCATAACTTATTCTGTGGTCACTTTTTTGTAAAATCGTGACCATAAACCCTAGCTTATCTATAGTCACCCTATTTTAAAACCATGATCATAGCTTATTCTATGATCACTCTTGTTTTAAACCGTGGCTATAGCTTAATCTATGATCACGGTTTTAGCATAATCATAGCTATCTATGATCACTCTACTTTAAAACCATAACTATAGCTTACTCCATAGTCAACCTTTTATAAAACTGTGACTATAGCTTATCTATGGTCACCCTATTTTAAAATTGTGACCAGAGCTTACTCTATGGTCATCTCTGTTTTATATCGTGATCATAATCTAATCTATAGTCACGATTTTGCATGACCATAGCTTATCTATGGTCACCCTATTTTAAAACCGTGACTATAGTTTACTTTATTTTATGAGATTTATTTTTTTAAAGCATAATCATATCCCAAAATTATGATAACCACAAAATAAGCCTAAAAAGACAAATTTAAGTAATCTAAATCATAAAATTCACATTATAAGCTAGATATATTTTTAGTCCAAACAATACAAATTAAAATATATTATATTATATCCATTACATGTAATATCTGGTAAAATCTCTTAAAAAATACAAAAAACATCAAAATATTACATTTAGATAACTAAAGTATATATGAGACCTATCTCATCTCATATTTCTATTAAAAATAATATTTTTTTCAATCACATTTTCTTGCTAGCAAAAGAAATAAACATTTTAGTGATATTTATATTTCATTAAAAAATATTTAAGTAATTAAAAAATTATAACAAAAAATTTATAAAATATAATAACATAAATTGTAAAAGAATGCATGACTAGATAAAAAAACAAAAGAGAGAAAGAGAAATCATTGATAATATCATACGCAAATTCCCTTGCTTCCTTTTTATGCTAATCTATGTATTTGTCACCATGTTTAAATTACATTAACACTATAAAGAGAACTTGTGATCAATCACATGGAAAAAGATTTAAAATTAAGGAAAGTTTAAATTTGAAGTAAAAAGGAAAAGGGAAGGTAAGTAATATAATATAATTGAGTTTGCATACCTGTGCTTCTGATATTTCAATACCCTCTATTTCATTGAAGCTTTTCATCAAGGAATCTCGTCACTCCCTAAAGGCTTTCATCATATTAGCCACAATTTCTGAGATATGCTATTGGCAGATGAAATCAGCTGAATTCAACAACATGCATCAGCAAGCAATTTTACAAATATACACAAATATATAGCATAGTATAGTCTTCCAACTCATTCCGAATGAAACTAGAAAGTAGAAAGTTTCTTAAGTTTCACTCACCAATGTTGAATCAAAAGAGATATTGCCCGAGACAAACAACAAATATCCAAATAATTAACCTGAATTTTCTACAATCAACCTAAATATAATTTATTAAGAGAACAGTACACTATACAGTATATTCGTGCGGTTCATACAAAAATGGGAGGAAATATGGTATATATTAGAAGGAGAAAACTGAAAGTAAAGCAATGAAATAAAAGTCAAGGTAATTAATATGCACAACACGGATCTTAGCACAGTAAACATTTTATATATCTAAATGTAATATTTGAACAGCATAACAAATATAACAAATACTAACCTCACTCCAAATAAGATCTTAGCACAGTAAACATGGTATAAAGTATAAACCCTACAATGCAAATATTACCCTCTCTGCCGTCTACAATAATTAATGATCACAATAAGCATGCAAAGTAGCTCAAAGTTGGTGAATTTGCAAGTATGATGAATTTGCAATTTGGAAAACTAAAGTTGAGCAACAGTTTGCCGAAATAACAAATAAATTGAGTGATATCAAAGCATCAAGGAAATGTGTTCGCCCTAGTTCTCCATCAGACAGGTGAAAATATTGGATAGAAAATACTAACCTACCGGAAGATGAATTTGCAATGAAGTATATGGTATGCTGCAATGAAGTAGACATCATTTTCAAAGCCTAGGATAGGATTATAACCACGTCGTCCGTATGTTTTTCTTCCTCCAATGTGAAAAATGGTAGAGATTGGAAATTGTACAGCATTAACAATATGAGAAAACTAACTGCTTAAAGCCAATTTCATAAGCAATCTAAGAGAAAAATTATGTAAATCTTGTGAATTGAAAATAGGAAACACAGAAAACAAGTTCCACTCTTTTCCATCTCTCTCAGGAAATTCACCAAACACATGGCAAGCATAACAATACTGAACCGAAATACAGTTAGAAAACAAGGAAAAATGGATTACAATTATAGAAAGAAAGGAACAGATTTCATCTTGTAAAGTCCCTGTATCTTAATTCTAAATTTTGGCTCCCAAATAAAGGTCAACAAAATCGCATTGAATTGGTGGTATTTAGAGGAAGAGATGGATGTGAAACTTGAGGGAAGAAGTTCGAGACGTCGAAGCCTTGTGCAATGAGAGCGAGTAAGCGCTTGAGCAGTGGAAGCGAGCTCGAGACAGAGACGCGAGCGAGGCAGAGACAGAGAAGTGAGCGAGACGCAGGCGGCCGGAGGCGGAGACGCGAGATGCGGGCGGAGGAGAGCTGGTGGATCCGGCGAGAGGTGCGGCGACGAAGGTGATCGTGCGATGGCGCCGTGGCGGTGAATCGAGGTTACAGAGACAGAGCTGGGGTTGTTGTTCAGGGGGGCAGGAAGGAGACCAAGGACGAAGGTGAAGGAGGAAGGAGAATGGGGACGAAGTCTCTCTGAACTTGAATAGGGCCAGGGTTCTCTTTTTTTTTTAATTCTGGGACGTCCAACGACGTCGTTTGGGGCTCGGGTTTTTTTTCCAATTTGAACCGGTCCGGGTTTTAAAAACTCGGTCGCTTCGTTGCTTTTTGGTCTTGTTTTGACAATTATGCCCTATACAAATTGACAAGATACAATGCTAATTAATAATAACAAAATAACACAAACATGCACTTTCTATTTTTTTCTATTTTTTATCATTTTTATTTTTTTATTTTATTTTTAATTTGTTATTATCATAATTATCAAAACAGAATCGATAATCAATCCAGTCAAACTACCGAATTATTAGGTCATTAGCTCAACCGATTAATCACAGATTAAACTAGTTGATCTATTCATAATTATATAAAATTTTATTTTATTTTTTATTTTTATAATGAATATCTTTTTTCTTTAATTTTATTTTATATTCAATTAATTATTATTTTTAAATATTTTTTATATTTTGTATTCAAAATCGTGACTATAGATATTTATAGGTCATTTTCCAAAACCGTAAATATAGACCTCTTAGGTCATACTTTTGTAAAATCGTAATCATATACTCTTTTAGGTCACTCTTTAAAATCGTGACTATAGACTATTTAGGTCACCCTCTAAAATTGTGACTATAGACCCGCTTTAGGCCATCCTTTTGTAAAATCGTGACCAAAGATCCTTTTAGGTCACTCTTCAAAATCATGACCATAAACCTTTTTAGCCTCCCACAAAAACTGTGACATAGACCTTTTTAGGTTACTCCTGTAACCATAAATCCTTTTAGATCATCTCCAAAACTGTGACTATAGGCCCCTTTTAAATAATCGTGACCATTGATCCTTTTAGGTCACTCTGCAAAACTGTGACCATAGATACTGTTAAGTTACCTTCCAAAATCGTGATCATATTCAGGCCACCTTTCAAAACTGTGACCATGGACATTTTTAGGCCACTGCTCAAAACTGTAACCAAAAACCCTTTTAGATCACCCCCAAAATCGTGATCATAAACCCCTTTTTAGGTCACCCTTTTGTAAAACTGTGACTATAAATCTTTTTAGGTCACTCTGCAAAACCGTGACTATAGATACCTTTAGGTCACCCTCCAAAATCGTGACTATAGACGCATTTTAAATCACCTTTTTGTAAAACCATGACATAGACCATTCTAAGTTGTTCTGAAAAATTATGACTATAGACTCTTTTAGATCACGCTCCAAAACCATTACTATAGACTCTTTTAAGTCACCCTTTTTTGAAAAATCGTGACCATAGACATTTTTATGTCACTTCTCAAAATCGTGATCATAGACCCCTTTAGGTCATCCCAAAAAATCGTTACC
This sequence comes from Arachis duranensis, assembly GCF_000817695.3. Taxonomy (NCBI): domain Eukaryota; kingdom Viridiplantae; phylum Streptophyta; class Magnoliopsida; order Fabales; family Fabaceae; genus Arachis; species Arachis duranensis. The sequence continues at coordinate 77,214,866 of NC_029778.3, read as the reverse complement.
ATAGACTTTTTTATGTCACTCTTTAAAATTGTGATCATAGATACTTTTAGGCTACCTCCTAAAATTGTGATCATAAACCCTTTTAAGTTACTCTTTTTTTAAAAATTGTAACCATAAGTATTTTTTGGTTAATTTAAAAAAAAGTGACCGAAAAACCGTAATCATAGACCAAATATTTGAATATAATAAAATTATTATTCTATATATTTTATTTAAAATGACAAAAATACCCTTTTAGACATGTATCAAATTTTCTCACTCAATAGGATATGTTTAAATGATCTTTCCCAACAACTTGAGTTGACGAGCATCCTTTCATCCCTTTCATACCATCCCTCATTTTGTTTTTGTTTATCTTCTGGCCTTTTCTTTTGATTTAGATATGGTTTAATGTAGTTTTGTTCTCCTCTCTTATATCTCGCTTATGTTATCTTTAAAACCGCACCGTTAATCCTTCATCCATCCAAGTTTTGAACAGCTCTTTAAACATGATAACATGATTCTTGAATACAAATCTAACAAAAATAAATTTGTATAAAGTATTTCTTTTAATTTTCTCAAACAAGACATCTACAACTTGAACTTCCTTGCTTAAAATTTTTTATAATTATTAAATGCTTGTTTTTTTCTGTCAAATTGTCCACAAACACCAAAAAAGACTTCCGTTCTAACCAATAAAAGATTAACGAAAAAGATTCTTCTATTTCTATCAACGAAAAATATAAAATAACTAACAATATCATGATCTAAATTTTAATTATATCTGTTTATTCTCTTAATTATCATATTATGCTTTCAATTGCCTTAACTTCATATGCCTATTTTTTTAATTTTTTAGTTAATTAACACCCAAATTCCACAAAATATATTTCTCTTTTAAATGCTAATTAAATTGAATTAAATCTTAATTTTTTTTCTCACATAGTCGTTTAAAATTTCAACTTCACTTTCCATTTTATTCTTTTTATTTTTTTTCCCTCTCGTAAACCTTCACTTTCTATTTGTAGTTTCCCTCTTTTCTTTCATGCTAGAGCATAATTAGTAGTTTAAAGAGAGAATACACATTTCAGTTTTCTTTTTATATGATTTTAGTGATAACTTTAGATATGTTTAGTTAATTTTTTGCATAGACATAGATAATTCTAAATGTGTCTAATTCAGAACATTTGGGGAGACTGAATAATGTGAATTTTTTTAATCACGATATCCTTCGGATCTGTTACATAAAACCAGTTACACCTATAACTTGGAACCTAGAAGATATAACATAAGCACGTACTATACTAAAGGGACGTGATTTTCTTTCCTAATGGATCAACTGAAATAAAATCAAGAGCAATTACCACAAAATCAGGAAAATAAGTCCCAAATCAGTTCCGCAAATATAAGCAACTAGCCATAGTGAATCTATTCTATAAATACAAAACTTTTAATTTTTTTTTTTGGAACAAAGAAGCTTAACACAAAACAGGGAGCGAAAAAACAAACAAACAAAAAAAATATGTAGAGACTATAAACAAACAACTATCTTTAGTGTCATCTCCGGCATTGCCATCAATAACAAAAGGGATCTAAACTACTCCACTCTCTAAAACTGATTAAGGATTGCTGGAACACCTTTTCCGTACTCCCTTCCTTATTATTGAAAAGCCGCCCATTATTCTCTAGCCAAACGTTCCAAATAACCGAAAAAAAAAACATATGAGTCACTTGTTGCGCTCTCCCTTCCTATTAGCAACACATGTCCAACTCTCAAAGTGTTCTTTTAGTGAGGTCGGAAAAGACCACAATCTCCCAAAGTCAGATAGCCAATGACACTACACCTGCCAAGTAAACTCATAGCCCAGAAACAAGTGGTGAATATATTCGACGTCTTTTTTACACAAAACACATATGTTATCACCATGACTAATAATTTCCAGTCTATGCAGTCTTTCCTTAGTGTTAACTCTTTCTATCAAAATAAACCAAATAAATAACTCTACTCGTGGCATAACCAAACCTTTCCAAATGGTTCTGGTGAAACTGTAGCTGGTTATTACTTATCAGGTATGTTATTCATTCTGAATATTAATATCACATATTTTATCTCAAATTTATTCTGACTTGAGCGTTGGAGTGCCTTTGCACAGGTGTCCATCGCCGTCGTTCTTGAAGACGCTGACGCATATCTCATTCAACCCAAGAAGGAGTGAGTTCAAGCGTTTAGTAGGACGAGCTATACCTTGGAACCGGCTATCTACACAAGAACATTTGGCACCAACCATGGGCCTAAATTTATTTAACCCCACCATCACTTTTTCTGTCGATTGTTTACCATCTTTTGCAGGACGTGGCTTATGGCAGACGAACCAAGTAATCCCCCTCCTCCTCCCACTCAAGCTGAATTATTGGCCATCAACGAATCCCTGTGAGCAGAGAACAAAAAAATGGCCGACCTATTATGTCAGAAGCAAAACAACCAAAGTAAAAGAAGGAACATAAAAATACTGAGAACAAAGATGATCAAGACGAGCACATGTCGGAAGCCAAGCCTATATATCAAATTTCTATGAAGGCGACAGTGGAAAGGACCAATCCTTTTTCAAAAGATATCATAGACTTCTAGATGCCCAAAAATTTCACCATTCCGACGACAGTAGTAAAACCTTATGAAGGAATAGGTGATCCTAACATACGTGTCACCAAGTTTTACACGATTATGTTTTATGAATGGTGCATCTGATCCAATACTCTTCGAACATTTCCTACCTTTTTAGATGGCGCACCTTGATTTGGTTTTCTAATTTGTCTGTAGGTTCTGTATCAAGTTTTGACGAGCTGACCGACCTCTTCGTCAACAACTTTGCTGCACCAAAAATCTACGTGCACGATTCAGATTATCTCAGCACTATAAAATAAGGACAACACGAAAGTCTCAAAGGCTATATAACAAGGTTCTCCAAAGCAACCATGGAGATACCCAACCTCAACCCGGAAGTCCACCTGCACACCCTGAAAAGTGGACTCTGCCCTGGAATATTCCAAGAGACTATAGTCGTGACAAAACCAAAGACGCTAGTTGAGTTCCGAGAAAAGGCGAAAGCCGAATTGACATTGAGGAGCTCTGACAAATCTTGAAAGTAGAGCGGCCTAACCCTAACAGAGATGAGGAAAAATGGAACAAGTACCCGAATAATAAGACCGATAAAAAATCCTTCAAACTAACACCAAAATTTGATGTGTACATCCCTTTCAACACCAAAAGAGAGGACACCATCAAAGACATTCTACACTCAAAGCTGATCAAACCATCAAACAAAGCAGAGACATATAAGGACCAACGATATGTAGACAAGTCTAAGTATTGCACTTTTCATAAAAAATATGGATACATCATGGATAACTATGTTATAGCAAAAGACCTACTTGAAAAGTTAGCCCGGCAGGGCCTGTTAGACAAATATGTCAACAGCCGAGGACAACAACAAAATATGGAAGACCTCAGCCACCATTCCAAACCGGCCGACAATCACAGAGACAAAGGGAAGAAGGAAAATGATAACCCTAATCCACCTCACAGAATTATTAACTGCATTTCTGGTGGTTTTGCAGGTGGCGGATGTAGCAATTCCGACAGGAAAAGGACCTATAGGACCATGATGTCAGTCACCGATTCTGAACCAATCTACACCACACATATAGACATTTCAAACGTCACATTCAGTTCTTCAGATTGCAAAGAAAGTGACAAAAATCGGGATGACCCTGTAGTTATATCATTGCAAGTCGGCAAGCCATTGGTACAAAAGTTCTCATGGACCCAGGCAGCAGTGCCGATATGCTGTTTTACTCCACATACCAAAAAATGAAGCTAAATGACAAAACTCTCCAACCATCTACAGGGGAACTGGTAGGTTTCTTAGGTGAGCGCATTCCAATTTGAGGTTACAAATAACACTAGGCAATTTTCCTTATTGTAAGTTGAGCTTGGGGGCTACCACAGCCTCGATTCCGAGCTATAGGTCAAAAAGCTCAACCTGCCTACACCTAAAGAATATCGCAGGTCAAGTTTGGGACTATGATCTATTACCTAAAACCAGTCATACCTATAACTCGGAACCTAGAAGATATAACATAAGCACATGCTATACTAAAGGGATGTGATTCCCACTCCTAACGGATTAATTCAAATAAGATCTTTACCACAAAATCAGGAAAATAATTTCCAAAACGGTTTCACAAATATCAACAACTACCCATAGTGAATTCACTCTATAAATACAAAACTTTTAATACTTATCAAAGTATGTGATTCATTTTGAATATCACATATTTCATCTCAAACTTATTCTAACTTGAGCGTTGGAGTGCCTTTATTTGCAAGTGTCCACTGTCGCTATTCTTGAAGACGTCGGCACATACTTCATTCAACCCAAGAAGGAGCAAATTCAAGCGTTAAGCAGGACGAGCTATATTTTGGAACGACTATCTACATAGGAACACCTTCAAATTGGCAGGTCAACGATTAATCATCCATTTAAAGGTTTGTCGCTGACCAATAAGTTGCAACATGCACAAGGCGGGGTTCGAACTTCTGACACTTATTGAAACAATTTAGTAAGCTAATCACTAGAACAACTCAATTTGATTAGTAAATAATGTCTTTTTTTTGTAATTTGTAAATAATGTCTTCTTTTTTTGCTTTCCACGGTATCTCTCAGCCCGACAAGTCAAGGACTAATCCGTCACGGTACTGAGCTTCATTTAAGGGTTTGTCGCTAGTCAATGAGTTGCTGCAGGCACAATACGGGATTCGAATCCCCAACACTTGCTTAAGCGAACTAGTGAGCTAACCACTAGATCAACCCAAATATTTTTTTTTGGGTGACTCAACCCAAATGTCTTTGTTAACAACAACTAAGTCTCAGCGTTTTTGTCGAGGAACTAATCAGATCCAGATCCTACACAGCACACACACATTAGATATTGCACTGTTTTATTTTTGTTTTTAGACCTTGTAGTTATGACTTACGAGGTTCTTTTTTTTGTCATTGACTTACGAGGTTAGAAACATATTTTTTTCTAGCCTTATGGGGTGTTGGAATGGAGTAACATTATCCATGATAGGTTAGGGCCTATAAGTTAGCGTTTGGTAGAGAGACAGAGATTTAAAGACTGAGACTGAGAGATTGAGATTTAGAGACAGAGACTGAAAAAAATCTCAGTATTCTGTTTGGTGCAAAATAGGAAACATAAATTGAAACAAGAGTAAAGGTCTAATTTAATTTGTACAAAGGATAAAATTGGAATTAATTAATTGAAATGAGGGTATTTTAGGTATAAAATGTTATTAAAATTTTGGTCTCCGTCTCTAAAAATTTCAGTCTCTTGTGTCCCCTCTTTTTACAGATACTGAAATGCTGAAATTTTGGGGACAGAGACAGAAATTTTAGTACTAGACTCTAAATAAACAAACATGATATTGAACCTCAGCCTCCTAATCTCTGTCCCAATATCTCAAAACAAACACTACACTGAATATGTCCATATTTTAAGTTATTAAGATGTGAAATATCAAAAAAATTGTTATAAGTTAAAAACTTCAAATTTTCAAAATAATTATTATATCAATATATTAAAAAACTATTAAAAGTTTTTAACGTATATATTTTTAATACTTATTCTAACAAAACTGTTAACAAAATGAATTATTGACCTTGTTAGAGAATCATTAGAATCAATTTAGATCAATTAGTATCGCCTATATTTATATAGTATATCTGTATATTAATTGTAGGATTTTATGTCTTTATTACTTTGATTCATTTAGCACCTATAAATACCCTTTTTATATTGTACCTTTGGAACACAACTCAATAATACACTTTTCAGATTACTCTTTCAGTCTCTTGTTTATAACAGTATCAGAGCTTAGGTCTTTTTTTTCAATGAATATTAGTTCATAGCCCCATTGTTTTTTCTTTTCCAGAAGTGTTCTTTGGCCTCTTTTTTCGTTTCCTTTTCGACGCTTTGGTTCGTCACCCCTGTAACCATCTTGTTCATCTTGTCGCCGTGATTCCAACGCAACCAAAACCGCCGCCATACGCCACCAGACGCGCCTCCACGCGCCGCCGAAAGACGCTGTCATGACCAGGTTGATCTTCCTTCCAAATTCCACCCGTGCCTTTTGCTCGCATTTTTCGATCTGTTTCTGACGCTTTGGTCCGTCACCTTTGGCATCATTGTGATCTTCTCTTCGTCAGCTTTCCAACGCCGCCGACATCGCCGCCTTAAGCCACCGGACGCGCCGCCATGCGCCGCCGGAAGTTCGTTGTCCACCTCCGTTATTTCTCCTTCCAGAAGTTTCAGCAGCCGTTAGATCTCGGCGCCGATCGGACGTTCCTCGTACTCCCACGTGTCGCAACGTCAGCCTTCCTCGCCTCCAGTTTTCAGCAACCATTGATCTTGGTTCAGATCCAACGCTCCTGGTGCTGCCACGTGTCGCCCGAAGCCATCCTTGCTTGACCCGCGTGAGACCCGGCCTGACCCGCGCTTCCACCTCCCTGCCAGCGTGTCTCTCTCCCTCCTCTCAAGTGCCGCCACGTGTCATTGTCTTGCTGACGAGACTGCTGATGTGGCACTGACGTGGCGCTAATGTGGCAGACAAGTAGACCCTTTCTAAAGTTTTTTGGTGAGCTCTTTTCGATTCTGCACTCCAATTTCTCATTTTCTGCTCCAAAATTATCGTTTTCTCTTCTCTCTTTGATCCTTGTGACTGCTATCATGGAAGAGCCAGATGTTTTTGTTGCCACCGATAGAAAGGGTAAATTTTGTCGAAACTGTAACCGTTCTGGGCACCTCTTATCCGACTGTCCTTCTGTTGAATGTCGCACATGCCACCAGAAAGGTCATATTAGCTACCATTGTTCACAGCTATTCTGCCATTACTGCAAGCTCTCGGGACATTTAATTACTGCCTGTCCTACTCGCCCACCACGTCCTAGTCCACTCAACTCATCTCTTGCCTCTCTTTCTGATATTGCATCTCTTCTTCAGCGTATTTTCTCTATTTCTAGTAATACCCCTGCTGCTTTTTCCACCCCTCCAGGTAATTATAAATGGTACTTTGACTCGGGTTGCTTTAATCACATGTCTTTGTTGCGTAATATTTTTTCTTTCATGTCTACCACTACAAATGGACCTTCTGTCAATACTGCAAATGGCTCCCTCTTGCACGCAACACACAAGGGTTCTATATCCCAGTCAACTCTTAATTTTTCTGATACTTATTATATTCCCAAATTAAACTTCAATCTTATTTCTGTTGGTCAACTTGTTGATCTGGGTTTTGAAGTCACTTTTTCTGTTTCTGGTTGTCGTGTACAGGATCTTCGGATGGGACAAATCATCGGGACTGGACGTAAGGTCGGAAGGTTGTTTGAACTCGAGAATCTTCATATTCCTCCTGTACCAAATCTCTGTGCTGCTTCTTCTCCCTCTACCCTCCACTTATGGCATCAGCGTCTTGCCCACACCTCCTTAGGAAAACTGCGTCCTCTTATTTCTCAGGGTGTTTTAGGTCAGGTTCCAAATGAATCTTTTGATTGCATTTCTTGCCAAACTACCAAACAACATGCTTTATCTTTTCACAATAATTCATCTCTTGCTTGCTCTCCTTTTGATCTCATTCACTCTGATGTTTGGGACCCCGCTCCCACTGCCTCTATGGGCGGGGCTCTATACTTTGTCGTTTTTATTGATGATTATTCCCATTTTACTTGGGTTTATTTGATGACTACTCGCCATGAGTTACCTCAGATCTATATCAACTTTGCTACTATGATTAAAACTCGGTTTTCAAAGGTCATTAAGGTTTTTCGACGTGATAATGCTATGGAATACCGTGATTCCAAACTCTTAGCCTTTCTTGCAGAATTGGGTACTTTGTCTGAGTTTTCTTGTCCTGGTACATCTCAACAAAATGGTAGAGCTGAACGCAAACACCGTCACATTCTTGACTTCGTCCGTGCAATGCTCCTTTCTTCTTCGTGACCTGAGCGTACTTGGGGTGAAGCTGTTCTTACTGCTGTTCATGTTATCAATAGACTCCCTTCTTCTATCCTTGGTAATGTTACTCCCTTTGAGCGTCTTTATCATACCTCCCCAGATTATAGTTCTCTTCGAGTTTTTGGTTGTGTATATTTTGTTCTTCTTCAGCCTCACGAACATAGTAAACTTGAACCTCGGGCTCGTATGTGTTATTTTCTTGGTTATGGGACTGAACACAAGGGTTATCGCTGTTGGGATCCTCTCTCTAAACGTATTCGGATATCTCGTCATGTTGTCTTCTGGGAGCACCACATGTTTTCTCGATTCTCATCCTTTGAGTACATTCCTACTACTCAGTCACCTTTGTTTACTAACCCCAATGTTGATATTTTTCCTAGTGATGATTCCACAGATTCTATCTCGAGTGACCCTCCACAGTCTCTTGTTTTTCCAACTTCTCCATCTCCCGATGATTCCAGACCGGACGATGATCCTGCTCCTACAGTCATGCCTCCTCCTCCCGCTTGTTCTTCTAGGGTAAGGAATCCACCTCCTCATCTTCTTGATTACCATTGCTTTTCTACTATTCTTCATCAATATAAACCTAAGACATTCAGAGAAGCCTCCTCAAACCCAAATTGGCAACAAGCAATGCAAGAAGAATTACAGGCACTTGAAAAAGTACATACTTGGGATCTAGTTGATCCTCCTTCTGATCAGGAAGTTGTGGACAGTAGATGGGTATACAAGATCAAGACTCGCTCTGATGGCTTTATTGACCGTTATAAGGCCCGCTTGGTTGCACAAGGTTGTACGCAAGAGTATGGTATTGATTATGAAGAGACTTTTTTCTCTGTCACTCGTCTTACATCTGTTAGAGCTCTTCTTGCCATTGCCGCGGTTAAAAAATGGTCTTTTAGTCAGATGGATGTGAAGAATGCATTTCTTAATGGAGATTTGAAAAAGAAAGTCTATATGAAACCACCTCCGGGATATCCTTGTCCTTCTAATAAGGTTTGTCTCCTTCGCATGGTACTTTATGGATTTAAGCAAGCTCCTCGTGAATGGTTTGACAAGTTCAGCACTACCATATGCAGTCTTGGTTTTACCTCTAGCCCTCATGAGAATGCGCTCTTCATTCGTAAAAGCGAACGTGGAGTTGTTCTTCTACTTTTGTATGTTGATGACGTGATCATTACTGGGGATGATGTTGATGGTATCTCTGATCTCAAGGCCTCACTTCACCGTACCTTTGAGATGAAAGATCTTGGTTCTCTCAGCTATTTTCTTGGTCTCGAGGTCATCTCCACCGATGATGACATCTATCTCTCTCAGGCTAAGTATGCTTCAGATCTTCTTGCTCGCGCTGGAATTACAGATAGTCGCACTAAGTCTACTCCTCTTGAGCCTAATGTTCGCTTTACCCCTATGGATGGCACTGTTTTGGATAATCCGACTCTCTATCGACAGTTAGTTGGCGGTCTTGTCTACTTGACTGTCACCCGACCAGACATCGCCTATCTGGTTCATGTACTTAGCCAGTTCTTGTCAGCTCCTCGTACTACTCACTATGCGGTAGTTCTTCGCATTCTTCGCTACATCAAAGGCACTCTATTTCATGGCCTTTATTTTTTTGCCCATTCCTCTTTGTCTCTTCAGGCTTACTTCGATGCTGATTGGGCTGGTGATCCCACTGATCGTCGTTCTACTACTGGTTACTATTTGTTTCTTGGCGACGCTCTCATCTCTTGGCATGCTAAGAAGCAAACGTTCATTGCTCGTTCAAGCACAGAAGCTGAGTACCGTGCCTTTGCTGACACCACTGCTGAAGTTATCTCGGTTCGTTGGCTTCTCAAAAATTTGGGTGCTCCTCAGTCGTCCCCTACTGATGTTTTTTGTGATAACCGCAGTGCTATTCAGATCGCCCATACTGATGTGTTTCATGAACGCATCAAACACATTGAGATTGATTGTCACTTTGTTCGGCAACATATCCTTATTGATGTTGTTCGTCTCATTGCTGTTGGAACACTAGATCAGACTGCTGATATCTTCACGAAAGCTCATCACCCGACTCATTTTCGGACTTTGTTATCCAAACTCAAGTTGGTATCCTTAGCTCCTACTTGAGTTTGAGGGGGGATGTTAGAGAATCATTAGAATCAATTTAGATCAATTAATATCGTCTATATTTATATAGTATATCTGTACATTAATTGTAGGATTCTATGTCTTTATTACTTTGATTCATTTAACACCTATAAATACCCCTTGTATATTGTACTTTTAGAACACAACTCAATAATACACTTTTCAAATTACTCTCTCGGTCTCTTGTTTATAACAAACCTAAAAGTTATCTCTAATGATAAAAATTATCTCTAGGTACATTGGGACAGATTTCCTGATGTTTGGATTCGAAAATTTTGAATTTTCTTTTGTTGGGACGAAGCTAATTTTTCCTACATATAAATCAATAATAAAAAAATAATAACCGTGCAACAATTATATAATATATGTTAATAGGTATTTATAAATTATTTTATACTTTATTCTTTTATTTTATTAAATATATGTAAAAATAATAAAAGTAAAATTAATCGAGATGATAGGTAGTTTGCATTTAATTATAGAAATGGTAAAAAAATTATGAATTATATATGATGAAAAATATTTTTAAAAAATTATGCACCGACCTTTTCTATTTTTTTATATAATAAATATAACAATTATATTAGGTGTATACCAAAATTAATCACCAATATAAAATATATATTATTAAAATATAAAATATATATNGCAAAAGTCTATTCCGGCGGTTGAGTGAACCGCCCTGGATAGTGGCGCGGGCAAATGTTTTAGCGGCGGTTTCCAGCAACCGCTGGTATAACCGCCGCTGTTTTACTATTTTGCGGCAGATAATTCAGAGGCGGTTTAAAACCGTCGCTATATATGACTGTTAGCATTGACCCTCTATTTAGCGGCGGATGAACAACCGCCGCTATTTGAAGTGTTTTTGCCAATTTTTAAACTTGTTTTCGGTGGTTTTAAAACCGCCGCTAATTTCAGTACGAAGTGCCGCAAAAAATTTTGATTTTGATTTAAAAATCACAGCTTTTTTTTAAAATATATTATAGGTATTTTTTGCTTTTTAGATTTTTTTAATATTACAAATCTTATTATTTTTCATCTAAAAATCTAAATTGATGGGAAAAAATAACTGCGAAAGAAATTAATATATTTATAAAAATATCAATAAAGTAAATCTCTTGTTAAGAGTCACATAGTTAAATTCAAAAAAATATTTGCATCAAGCTAAAATAATTATAATCCTAAATTTCTAGTTTTTCACTCTGTTTTCACGGAATTCATTCCTGTAGTGATGTCTGGTGGCAGCTCCTCAATTCTTTCCTACATACATAAATCAGCAAACATAATTAATTTGTTGATTGGCCTTTCTCATGTCAAGAATATGACTTGTATATTAGAGTAACATAAACTTTAACCACTACAACTCTACAAGTATATTATTAAGTCAACCACTTATACTCTCATACTAATAAAGGTATCTATTTCGAAAAATAAAAAAATAAAACAAAATAAATTAAAAAACTAACCTATGTGAGGTCATAAAATGAAACCTTAGCTTGTATGAGGATTGAATTCTCTTTAATTTTACTTTAGTTTGCTAATGTGAAATCAAAGACCCAAAATTATACTAACCAACTCCATCAGCTCCTAACCTGCTATATATGTTCATTTTGAGCAACTTTTGTTCGCGCTTATTATTAGTACAGTAGCAATGCACTATTAGTTGCAAAAGTATATCCTCTTATACACATATATAGTGTTAACTAACCTATGCAAAAGAAAATTAAAGTGCTAGCTATCTATATCTCTTTCTAAACCATTGACAAATTAAATGCGGCCAGACTAATTAGATATTTAGATATCATATGTATGGTCTCAAAAAACTAGCTGAATTATATATAGATAACATACATATTCTTCTTCATGATTATATGAATGTGAACTCTTCAAAAAGGGGTATGAACAACGTAGAATAATGGTGCTTGAGTTAGTTGGTTGTTTAAACTAAAATACTAGGCTTATGCTTGTTAGGACAGTAAATAAACTCAATCAATCTATGTTAGCTGTGCATATGGGACCAAGTGGAAATTAAAGAAGGATCTGATCGGAGATATCCAAATTGAACCAAATGAATGAGAAAATTTAAGGTCCTTTGAAATACAATTGTGCCGCCTATGGAAATGGAAATGGAAATAGGCTTTGTTGAGATGAGAATGAAAAAGGTCAATGTTGCTGTGATGATGCCAAATTTAATTTCGATCAAACATGAGACACATAGTTCAGTATATATAATAGACAGAGAAAAAGTTATGACGAGGAATCGGAATATACAAAAAATTTCAAATCTATACATGTAAACCTTAGTCATGGGACTGCAAAAATTACAGAGAACTAGCTTATGCTATTATTGTTCTGCTAAAACTAAAATAGATAATGCGATGATCTATAGAAAAGGACAAGGGGATGGCCTTTCATTTCTAACCAGGGACAAATCACAAAACATGTGCATTGTGTAGAGATATGAAAACACAAGCCGAAATCAGTTATAAAGGAGAGGTGTTGGTTCAAGATATACCTCTAGTATAGTTTGACTCTAAAATTCCCAGTTTTCAATCTTTGAAATCAAATTGAGCAACTCAAACTTATACAATCATCCACCAAGAAAACAAACATTAACGTTCAAGAATACTCAACCTCTTATCATCATTTATTGTCCTCAAACTCATATTATAGAATCAAAATTCATTCGTTAACAATAAATCTCTAACTCAAACATTCCTCTAATAATCAAATGATTATTTTTTTGTAACAACTTCAAGTATTACCAAAGATTATTGAAACTGAATCAATCAAAGACCCCACAAAGATAAACGAACCATCAAATAGTAATTAACTATTTTAATTTATTTACTCAAACTAAAAAACTGAATACAAAGCACATATTAAATCAAAATAGTGGTACCTTCAAATTCTCTAACTCTATACAGCCACAATTAACCTGAATAAATAGAAGATATAGACAAAATCTGCATCAAATTAACCTGAAAGCATAATCTGAACCAAGAAGATATAGAAAACTTCACATACTATTCTTGTTTCAAAATGAAATTGAAGGGTAACCATGCATGAATGAAGATCATGTGAATAAGAGGCATGTGATTTTTTTTTAATTTTAATTAAACAGGACCAGAAAGAAATAAGAGACGATCTCTTACACGTGTTTGCAGTGATTTGTTTATTATTGTGACCAGTTTTGATTATTAAATTAATGTATTAATATTAATATTCTTAGGGAGTGGCTAATATTCCCTTACTCTGACTTTGATCTCTGTAATTAAATCAAACAAACCATTAAACTTTTAATGATCTAAGTTGAGGTACTTAATTCATTCAAATTTTGAAGAACATAGGCTAACATTTTTCCATGATGCTTAGCTTCTTGTTTAAAGGAAACAAAACAACAAAAAACAACTAAAGAAAAAGTTGTTTCTGCAAAACATTAACTACAACATAGTAATAACTAAAACATAACTTTACTGTTACATACATAGTTATAATGTCTTCTTGAAACTTTATTCTAATTTTACTCTGTTGTTTTAAAAGCTATTCTTCTATGGCTCTATCACCCAATGTGTACATTCTTGATGAATTTGATGAAGCATGTCTGCTTTAAGGATTATTTTAGCATATCCAGTTAAATTTTAAATAACATAAAATTATTCAAAATAATCTAAAACTGAATCAATTAAACGAACCAGTGACAGGCTTCCTGTTGCGAGTGAGCTGCTTTTCGTTGTCTATCTGCTCCCACCAAGTTAGCCTATTGTAGATCCCCTGATCATCTGCCAATGGAGTTTCCTTTCTTCCAATAAAAAAAGTGATAAGTTACTTGATAGAAACAACATACTCAATCAAGCCGTGTAGACAGAACAGTAAAAGAGACCAAGCATGGTTTAGGAAGATAGTAGAAAGATCAAAAGCAGAGGGCTGAGAAGAGGTTAAACATATAAATCAAAATGCATTATAGACATGAAAGGGAATGCCAATTGCAATATACTGCTAACTAAAGGTTTTATTTAGCTTTAATATCAGCAATGTTTATTGTATTCACCAGTAATAATTGAAAAAATTCCAAACAATTACCATAACCCAAAAATGAGTTCTACGACATGGTACCTGTTCATCAAATAATTAACTCATATTCCATTTTTTGTGATGAAAGTAAGTGGAGAAGTAAAAGAGAATTAGATTTTAGGGATTGGGAATTTCGCGTACCGTGGGGGAGGAAGCAGGGTTTTCACGCACTATGGAGGAGAGGCGAATGGTCGACACCGGGGGGGAGAAGGACGGATGCATGGCAGTCGCGCGACTCCACAACTACACAAAAGTGCAGGGTGGAGCAAAGATTAGGGATTTCGCGCACCATGGAGGAGGGAGTAGGGGTTTCAGGCACTGTGGAGGAGTGGCGAAAGGTCGACGCTGGAGAGAGGAGGATGGATGGGCAGCAGTGGCGCAGGGTGGAGCAGTAACATCAGGGTTTCACGCACTACCATCTGATGAGTTCGTGGATTTCTGCAGCTGTGGGGGAATTGTTGGTTATAAGAGAAAAAATAGATTACTGGCGGTTCATCATGCAGTAGCCGCTAATCAATCAGATGCTGCGGCACATGGATGTCAATTGGTGTTATCTCTGATATCTGCGGCGGTTAGATTAATGGCCGGCAATTTTTTGCCGCTATGCTCCGTGTTTCTTGTAGTGAATTTTTTTATTTTGGATTAGAATTGTGTACAATTCAATTGTATTGTCTATTTAAGTGTTTTTTTGGTATGGGGTGTTAGTTCTCTATATTCTTTTATATTAAATTGGAGTGTTCCATTAACTTTTGGTTGTAAAAAAGAATTAGAAAAATGTAATCTGATGGTTTGGTTACTTTGCATGGGAGTTTTTAAAATTTTTTAATATTAAATTAGAAGCTTTGTTTTCTTTGTTGTGATTATATTTTATATTTTAACAAAAGTATTATTTACACAATAAAATCAGTTATTAAAATTAATTATTATGTATTTATATTTGAATATATGTATT